>NC_056738.1:417907303-418207403 GCF_019279795.1 Protopterus annectens | reverse complement strand
TTCTCTGACAGCACAGGATACGAAGCAGCATCTGGAGATGTAGTCAGTTTTTAAACAGTGGTAACTGTATCCAAGAGAATTACTATAACAACACACACACCTCAAGAGATGGGGCAGCATCTCTCCCATTTAGTCCCTCCTAGGCGCAGTACTCTTTCTTCATACATCAAATAAGCAGAAACAGTAGTGAAAATGAACATGTCTAGAACAACATAGCTTCCCAAAGACAAGAAGCACCCCCAGCAGAGTCAGAAACAAAGACAATTTACAGTTCTTAAGCACAGTCTCAAAGAATAAGTCCACCTGTACGGTACATAATAGAAGATGTATGCGAATTAGAAAGTACATCTTCCCAGTATGAAAGTTCCGAACAGCCAGCCTTCATTTGACGAACAGGCACAGCTTCAAATCATGTAGCAGCATCCAGCACAATTCTCCTTTCGTGAATGACTACTACTCGGCAGTCCTGCCCTCAGAAGAGAAGGGAGTGTCTGACCCTAGTCTGGAGGAAGTAAGGCCATACCCTAAGACTATTGAAATGACAGAACCTTTGGTAGAGAAGGCAAGTGCTCTGAACATCAGGCTGATGCCAGTCACCCTACGTGGGTTACTGGGTGACAGCTTCTCTGGGCTGCTGTTCCACCTCCAGTAGCTGTTGCATTGGGGAAATAGACTTTGAGGGTTAGGGGGTAGACAAATATGAAAGGGAAACTGCTGCTGGGCCTTCTTCGATCAAGAAATGAGAATTTTTATAAGCTCAAAAAAGTAATTTAACTTTCGCTTTTTGTCAGATTTCATACTTTGTAGTCAACAGCCATTTTCTATAAAACCAGTTCATGTAATTTCCATTACATTACTTTTTTTTCTGAGATCTGTAATTTGATTTTTCCCTACTTCCTGTCTCCTTTAATTTGTTGTCATTCCACTGCCCTTCCTTTCCTTGTTGGTACCTGTTATCAGATACCTTTGTTAGCATCTGTGTACTTACTGCGAGTATGTCTTCTGTTATGCATAGCCACTGACTCCCTATAAAGTAAAACCTGCTGGCACTGTTTCTGATCTTTTTACTAGATATCTAGATGTCTTACTGTGTTGGTAAGCATTCTTTTCTTTTTTTTTAGAGTACATTTCCTGTACCGCATGTATTTTACAATCTTCTGTAACATGTCTGCTGCAGTAGATTAAACAGAAATAAGAATGTGGGTCTTCAGTTCTGAAGCTCAACTTGTACAAACAAGTAATTTTTAAAGGCCTTACTTGAACCAGAATTGATGCAGATTAGCTCTGGAGGAATTTTGTCTGCACTCTTAAAATTACACTACACAATTGGCTGTGTTTGAGAACTGTTCTGCTATTGAGAACAGCTGCAGGTTGTAAAATGGTTTTACAGTGAACGCATTTAGTTGTGCAGGCAGTAACTGTGCTGCAGCCAGTGCTTTTGAAGTTCGCAGCCTGATGAGAAATGTTTTTAGTTCTTGCTGACAGATGCATAGTAGACTGTATCACTCAGCAGAGTTGTGCAGGCTGATTCATGTTACCCATGTCAGATAGCTTCCACGGTCATTTTTTTTTTCTTGTTTCTTTAGGAAATTGTAGTACAAACCCTTTCCCTACCATTGTTTTAATAACTGAAATATGAAAGGAATACACTTATCCTTGATTGGGAATTGATCCCAGCCCCCCCCTCCCCAATTAAGGAATACACTTATCCTTGATTGGGAATTGATCCCAGCCCCCCCCCCAATTCCACATGTTTGTTATGGTCTCTGGACAGTTAGGTACTGATCTCCCTGTAAGAGCAGTTATTTGTCTGAGAATGGGTGTAGCTCTGCCATCTGCTTACTAAACAGTGGTGCCTTCCTTCCTTTTACACTTCATATCTGCCTTCCCCCAGGACTACCTCGTTACCAATTTCTTACCTGATGTTCTTCGTATTTCACTGTTGCAGTCATTACATTTGAGTAATCCTGCTGGCAGGTTGCCCTCCATCGGCCTGAATTCCAAAGTCTTGGGTTCTGCGTCGGCTGTTGTCGCCCCTTCCCTGACGTCAGGTCGTCAGGGGTATAAAAGAAGCAGCCGACGCCATTTTTTTCAGTCTTTCTTGCTGCGTGGTGCCCGAAGCAGTAGTAGTTCACAAGTGCCGGTCAGCCGACACCTGAGATTTTAGTGTTCGTGTTTCAGACCCAAAGTATTCAATAAAGCTAAGTACACCATTGGGGAAACTTTTTTCTTGCTCCAGACTGATGTCAGAAAAAGTTAATAATTGCATTTCTTGTGGAAAGCAAATACCTCATAAGGACTTTCATTCTTACTGTGTTCCTTGCCTAGGCCCTGATCACAGCGTTTCTGGTTGTCGGTTTTGTGCTAGATTTAACCAACACACTGTTAAGCGTCGGTATGATTTTGCTTTAAACTATTTTGGACGCTGGTTTAATTATCCAGAAATGTCATCGGATAGCCATCCGACTACCGGTGGAGTTCACAAAAAACGCAAAGAAAAGGAGAAAGGTAAACAACCGAGGTCCAAAGCCAACGAAGCTTATCCTAAGCCAGCCGCCGGTTCTCAGTGAGGCGTTTTGCAGCCCCTGACGCCCGCTACTTAGTTGCAGGCTGCTACAGACTCCCACTTGGAGTCGGCTATGCCGCTGGAAACTCAAGGTATTGGACCCTCAGACACTATTGCCTCGGATGGGTTCGGAGCCGCTGAGCAGGCACCGGCTTCTCAGGGTGTATTCAGACCTAAACATCTTTACATTAAAACAACTTCAGCTTCAAAGGCAAAGACTAAAGCGCCTTCTAAAGCCAAGAAACGAACTCAAGAGCCACGTGGACAGGCCTCTATGCCCAAAAAACAGATGCTCAAAATGGATGAAGACTTGATTACCTTGATCAGGGGTTCCCATCCCCCTCCTGATAAGAGGCCTAGGCAAGAGACTGACTATGAATCTTCAGATCAGGTTTCTATTTCTTCTGATTCCTCTTCTGATCAGGAATATTCTCTTCCCCCCCCCATGAGGATTCTGATGCTGAAGAATCTATTCCTTCAGTTTCTCATCCGGAGGACTATTCTTTTGGAGACACCTTGCATACCATGAGGGGAGCATTTCCACTGGGAGAGCCAAGTTTTTCAGAATCTAAAAAGAGGCTCAGGGATTTCCTTTTACTACCTCAACACAGGCCTCTAGCCATTCCACTTGTGTTAGATATTGTAGATGTGTTTTCGGAGTCTAGCCTGACCCCTGACTCCTTACCTCCAGCTCCTGTTAAGCCTGACAGATATTACAGGGTTCCTGACTCTCCATAAATTTATTTTTAAAAACCCTACTGCAGACCCAGAAACTATTTCACAGGGTACCAAAGGAGTTGAGGCTTCCACTGCAAAAAAATCTAGCCCCTCTGACAGGGATTCTAGGGCACTGGATAGATGGGGAAAAAAGGTTTACACCTCTGCTACCTTGGCTATAAGGGCCTTAAACTGTCCATTTCATATGCTCAAATATCAGCAACATGTCATGGCATTGATTACCTAACATGCTAGTAATAGGAGACTCTATAGTAAGGCACACTCACCAGGCTGAACAAGGAGAAGGTTACTGTCAGCTGCCTGTCGGGTGCTTGGATCTGCCACATAACACAGGCACTTAGGTCACTCCAGAACAAGTACAAGTATGACGCTGTCATTGTACATGTTGGTGTGAATGATCCAAGACGTACCTCCCTGGACTACATGAAAAGAGACATTGAGGAGCTCTCTGATCATGTAGCCCAAGCTGGTATGACCCTGACCTTGAGTAGCATACTACCTTCACCTAGAATGATACCACAATACAAAGACAAAATGATCAATTTCAACAATTGGCTAAGCTTCTGGTGTCATTCTAAGGGGATCCAGTGTCTGCCTGGGATGACATGATAGACCAGCCTCACTGTTTTGCCAGAGATGGGTTGCACCTGTCACCCCTAGGCTTTCGAATACTGGCCAAGGCTCTTGCCGTCCCCATAGTGCCTTTTTTAGGCAAGGCTCAAAGGACAAACCAACCACTGTAACCAGCACAGGTAACCAAAAACTAAGGGTAATGCTACTCAACGCCAGAAGTCTCAACCTCAAAATGCACACACTCAAGGCTCTCCTCAGCATGGAGAAAATCGATGTTTGTGCAGTGACGGAAACCTGGTTCAAGGCTCAAGAGAGCACCCCAGCACTGCCAGGTTACAATTCATATCATACCTTCCGGCCTCCATTACCGGATCGCAGTACAAAGGGTGGAGGTGTATCCATATTCATCAAGGATACCCATATCTCCAGGTTAGTAGCGCAGCATGATGCCCCAGAGATCATCCATGCGCAACTATCAGCAGGCAAAACAACATTTCAAGTCGTAGCTGGTTATAGATCGCCCACCATGTCCCAAGATGCTCACTTTGCATTCCTTGAGACATTGGAAAATATAAAGGTCCTACCCAACACCATAATCTTGGGTGATTTCAACTACCCTGGTATAGACTGGGTGAACTACCAATGTTCCAACTCCTATGCTCAGCAATTCATAGAATTTATAAATTCAAATACCCTTGAACAACTAGTATGTTCCCCCACTAGAGGGGACAACATATTGGATTTAATCATCACAAATATGGGCGCCCATTGTAACACACCCGTTATCACTCCCTCCTTCATCAGATCCGACCACAAACTGATAACCCTGGACATCCTCACCCCTCCACCTCCCCCAGTCAAAGAAACCATAGTCAAAAACCTTTCCAAAGCAAACTTCAAACTACTTGCATCCGAAGTGGAAAGCTTCACTATTCCCTTGTAGAAGGATAATGATATCCAGGATGCAGAATCATACACCAAGGCACTCTATATGCATCTTCAGGATTGCATGGACCGTGCTATCCCAAATAAAACCAAGACTCCTTCCTCAAGCAAGAAGAAACCAGCCTTGTGGACCCTGGGCGTAAGCACACTTTACAATAAAAGGAGGAGACTTCTACAAAAAAAAGCCAAATCTCAAGTAGAAAAATCATACCTGATCAGCATTAGTAAGAAATTGAGGGCTCTCAAGTCAACTAAAGCTAATTTTGAAAAGAAAGTTGCCAAGGATAACCATAAGGCCTTCTATGGCTATGTCAAAAACCTAAATGGCAATGCTCAGTTCTGTTCTGAGCTGGTACAAAATGGAACAAAATACATGGACCCTTCTGACATTGACCACATCTTGGCTGACAGGTTCAGTGCACATCCCCCCCCACCACCACCTACAAGGCCTATTACCATTCCAGGGGATTGTGCAAGTCCAATTATTACTGATACGTTGGTTAACAAGGCTCTATCTAAAGCTAAAAACACTGCCTCCATGGGACCAGATGGTGTCCCAGGCTGTGTCATATGCGAGCTCCAAAAGGAATTAACCCCGCATCTTAATACCCTGTTCAGTCTCAGCCTCTCCACAGGATATGTGCCCACAGAATGGTGCACAGCAACGGTGGTCCCGCTACACAAGGGTGGGGCCACAGCTGACCCTGGGAACTACTGACCAATAAGCCTGACCAGTCTGATCTGTAAGGCTATGGAGCGAATCATTATGGAACTCCTAAATGGAGAGATTGGGAACCTCCAGTCGCTGGACCCCACACAGTTCGGCTTCGTCAAGGGCAGATCATGCCTCCTGAACTTGGTGGATTTCTTTGAGACAGTTACTCAGGCTATAGATAAGGGAAAGGAGGTACACACATTTTACCTTGACCTTGCTAAAGCATTTAACACCATTCCCCATTCAGGTATTATTGATAAGGGTTTATGCCCAGGCTGGAGAGCTTATGTCACAAGATGGATCACAAACTGCCTCTCAGACAGATCCCATAAAGTAAGAGTAGCGGGATCTATGTCCGAATCCAGACCAGTAACAAGTGGTGTGCCTCAGGGCACTGTCCTGGAGCCCCTCCTGTTTGGCATATACTTCTCAGAAGTACAGGCAAGCACGGAAGGGCTGTGGCTGACTAAGTTTGCAGACAACTGCAAACTGGGTGCTATAATAGAGTCTCCGGCCGACATAGATATCTTCCAGAAGGGCCTTTATGAGACTGATGCATGGTGTCAAAGCCATGGTCTCAAGCTAAATGCTAAAAAATGCATAGTAATCCTTTTTGGAAAAAACAGAGTACCCCCGAACTACCACATATGAGGTAACCCCCTGAAATCTGTAGTAGTAATAAGGGATCTAGGGACCCAAGTAGATAGTCAGCTTTCCTTTGATAACCATGTTGCCAAGGTGGTTAGAAAATCCTTCTGTGTGATCCATCTGATCACGAAAGGGTTTGCATCAAGATCTAAGGATGTAATGGTGCCCCTCTACTCCTCCCTCATCAGACCCATTATTGAGTACAATGCACCAATTGGTATGTACCTGGCTAGGCATCTCCAGCAGCTGGAGAGACCACAGAGGTACCTCACTAAGAGGATTACTGGCCTCAAACAGTTGCCCTATGCAGCACGATTGAAAAAACGAAAGCTTTTCTCTGTTGCATACTGCCTTCTCAGAGGCGATCTCTCTCTAACATACAGAGCCATGTCCAACCCAGAAATGTTGAACATGCTCCATCTTAGCAAAACCAAATCCACTCGAGCTACACGCTCTCTAGGGATATAAACCTCAACACAACAATGAATAGAACATGCTGTAGGGATAGATTCCCTTTGCAAAGACTTCTTTGCTATGGAACAAAGTCCCGATCTACATAAGACAGAACCCCTCACTATCACTATTCAAGAGGAACCTTGACGAGTGGATGTGTAACAGAAAGATCACACCAGGGATCATACCAACAGCTCTACTAGATAGGGGCCAAGGGTACTAGCTGCTAGATCAAGAGCCTAGGGAACTGACCAAAGGGGTGGTGAATACTGCACAAAGTGGCTGGGCTAATATATATAGCCCATTACCTACCTATGAACCTAACTGCTTTATAGGTGACAGCTTAGACTCTGTGCTTATATTCTGATCCTGGTGAGAGTAGGAGCAGAGTACAATGATTCCTGACTCTTTCTGGTTGGAGAGTGAGTGTCTGTGCTTAACATACCTGATTGGTCTGGTTGCTATTTGAGGCATCTACCAGAAAAAGGCTACAAGCCTGCAGACCCTTGCATCATCTGGGACAAGACTGGATCACCAAACAGGCTGTGGCCTGCTTCTGTTCTTGGGATTGGTGGTAAAACTAGCTTTTTTTAGCTAGAACTAGCCAGTTTTTTAGTTTCAGCATTCAAAATTGTTTCCTTGTGCTCAGCACTTGCTCAGAACTCATTGTAAGCACCAAATAAACTACAAATTACTACAGCACTCAACTTTCCTCACTTGTCAAGAGGAAAACCATTCTTAGTACTTAAATAAGCACCTATCCAGGCATGTCCATGGGTCAGCTCCCGGTGTTTTCTCCTGTCCACCTGATTAATCTGGGCATCTTGGGGCAATGTAGCAATTGCCTCATGTACACTGACAACCCTGTCTTCCTACCAGCCAGCACTACAACCTGTGAGAGATGCACTTATATAGCCAAACTGGAAGCCAGGCTCTCTCCAGCCAAGACTGGACTAGACAGTCAAGAGGAGAAAATTAACACCTGCACCACACCACACTCAAACACATAGTCCTTCAAAACCCACACTACCAAAACCCACACACAGAAACACAAGGCGCACACCCACATTCACTGAGGCTCTCAATCAAAATCTGCCCAAGCAACAGAGACCTCCCAAACTGAAATGCAGACAACCAACACCCCCCAACACTACTCAAATGACATAGCCCACAAAATCAGTTGCCACCTCACAGCAAGAGGTTCTCCAGTATGATCCTCGTCTGGGGTGCCTTCTGTGCGGAGTCTGCATGTCCTCCCTGTGGTTGCATGGGTTTCCTCCGGGTGCTCCGGTTTCCTCCCACATCCCAAAGACATGCTGTAGGTGGATTGGGCACTCTAAATTGGCCCTAGGTGTGAGTGCATGCATGTGTGTGCCTTCTGTGGAAGGTTGGGCACAGGGCTGGCAACTCGACACTGCAGAACTCCACTGCCAATCTTGAGTGGACAGGTGATCCGCTGTAGCGGCCCCTAACCAGGAAAAAGCCGAAAGAAGTAGTATTATTTTATTAAGCAGTAATTTGTGTCTGCATGGATTGTCAAGATTTACCCACGGTTGGTGTAATTTGATTGAGGGCAAGTACCCTCACACAGTCATGGTTTATAGCTATTGTATAGTAACATTATTTAAGAAAGAAATTGCTCGCCTTTTAATTCTTAAATGTGTTTGTATAATGTCTTCTTCCTCATTGGCTTCTTCTTGCTGATGTACTGCACAAGTATATGGGACTTTGCATAGTACATCAGCACAAGAAGAGGCATGGAGAAAGGAGCATCTCCATCGTATTTTTTATTTATTTATTTTTTTTTTTACTAGTTATAAAATGGAAAATTTTAAGAGGGGCATCTTAAAAATATGAGGAACATCAGGTATGATGTCCTTCAAGGATGCATCTGCAGTCCTTACAAATGGGTTGTCCTGTCGTCAGGCAGCCCTTCGGTCGGCCGGATTCCAAAGTCTGGGTCTGGCCTCTGCTGATGTCGCACTTCACCCGATGTCATAGCTGCAGTTCTTCGGGTATAAAGGTATCAGCCGACGCCATTTTCCTCAGTCTTTCTTGCCGCGTGGCGCCCGAAGCAGAAGCTGTTCGCAAGTGCCGGTCGGTCAGAACCAGAGATTACTACTACCGAAGACTTCTAAAAAGCTAAGTACCCGTTGGGTACACTTTCTTGCCTCAGCCGAAGTCAGGAGAAGTGAATAACTGTTTAACTTGTGGGAAACAAATACCTCATAAAGATTTCCACTCTTACTGCCTACCTTGTTTAGGCCCAGACCACGACGTAGCAGCTTGTCTAGCCTGTGCTTCTTTCAACCGACGGACGCTTAGACGTCGGTCGGAATTTGCTGAGGAGTTTTTCGGCTCCGCTTTTGCTTACATTATGCCATCGGAAACTCCGACTACGCAAATAACTAAAAGCGCAGGAAAAGGACCGACACTCGCGGTCAGCGGTTTCGGCGAAACCGGTTAAATAACCACGAGTGTCTCGGTTTCGGCTGAAACCGAGCCCTCGGTTCTTCCTTCGGCTGAAAACTTGCCTCCTACCGAGGCCTCATCCAGCATGGCTGAATCTGCTACTGAAATCCCACGTGCTCTTGCAGGTTCACAGGACTTATCTGATACTATTCCTTTAGATATTTCTACTCCTGCACGTGGAGCTGCTAGGCCACCTGCATCCATGTCGATTAAGGCTTTTGCCAGGGCTAAAGCAGCAAAATCAACCAAAACTGTGCCTGCTAAGACCCCCTTTCACAGGCCTAGCTCTAGTTCTCAAATGCTTAGTCTAGCAGAGGATCTCATTTCTTTGATCAGGGGATCCCAACCCCACCCAGACAGGGCCTCTCACCCACCTCCAGAGAAGAGGCCTAGAGCAGAGCCCCCTGAGCCAGTTTCTTCAGATGACTCCTCTGATGATTCAGATAATACAAATCCTCCAGAGGGCCTTTTTCTCCTTATGAAGACTCTGATGCAGAAGAGTCCATTCCTTCTGCCTCTCGCCTGAGGAATTTTCTTTTGGGGAAACCTTGCATGCTATGAGGAACAATTTCAATGGCAGGGCCAGGATTTTTCAGACTCTAGGAAAAGGCTTAGAACCTTTTTGCATTTACCACAGCATAGGCCTTTAGCCATTCCTCCAGTACTTACTGTTGTGGATGATGCTTTTAATGATGCTTGTACTGCTCCTGATTCTCTTCCTCCGGCCCCTGCTAAGCCCGATAGGTACTACAGGGTTCCGGACACACATTATCATTTGTATAAGGCTCCTTTTGCAGATCCTGAAACTATCTCCCAGGGACCCAAGGCTGTAGCAGCTACAGCTGCCAAAAACTCCCTCCCCTCTGAAAGGGGATCTAGGGCCTTAGAGAGATGGGGTAAAAAAGTTTACACTTCTGCTACTCTTTCAGCTAGGGCCTTAAACTGTCAATTCCACATGATTCAGTATCAGGAATTTATGTTAGATCAGTTAACTAAAAAACTGTCCTCGGATGAACCATTAGACAAAAAATATGTTCAGGAAATGGTACATAACATTCAGCAGGTCAGTAACCATTCCTTAAAATGTGGCTATGATGCACTGGAGGCTTCTTTTAGATCAGCTATGACTGGTACAGTGATCAGAAGACATGCATGGTTAAAAGAGCAGTCCTTACCAGACCATGTTAAATCAAAGCTACTAGATGCTCCTATGGATAAGCTCAATTTGTTTGGCTCCCCGGCACAGCAGGTGCTGAAGAAGGTGGAAGAGAAAGCAAAATCTGTCCAGACAGTCAAGGATTTCTTGCAGGTCCAGCCTCCAAGGTTTAGTAGGAACTGGCCTTCCAATAATTGGTCCTTTCCAGACACCTCCAGAGTCCAGAGAGGCAGGAATAGGCGCTCAAGAGGCAGGGGTCAATCCAGAGGTGCCTACAGGGGACGTCAATGGCAGACTAACAACCAGCGAAGTACTGCCACAGATCCAGCCACCACCACTTCCACAGGACAATCACAGTGACTTGGCTCTGGCACCGCCTACCAGGGAACAACTAGAAGCACCCTTAGGCGGAAAGCTAGCCTTATTTTCACTAAACTGGCAGTACATCACAGGAGACAAATGGATTTTACAGACAATAGACCAAGGTTACAGGTTTCACTTCCATACTCTACCAAGGAAGAGAGGAATGCCAAACCTACCTCCAAATCAGAAAACAGAAGCTCTACAACAAATAAATCACCTACTAAGCATGAGAGCTATAGAAAGGGTACCGTCTATGGAACAGGGGCAAGGATTTTACTCCAGACTCTTCCTGGTACCAAGAAAAGAAAACCAATGGAGACCTATTCTAGACCTGTCCGCTCTAAACACATACCTCATTGTTCCAAAATTCAAAATGCTGACCCTACAGCAGCTTCTTCCCATGCTGGGCAAGGAGTCTTGGCTGGTAACTCTAGATCTCAAGGAGGCATACCTGCACGTCCCCATACGACCAAATTGCAGAAGATACCTCAGATTTCTTGCAGGATCAGAGCATTATCAATTCTCAGCATTGCCCTTTGGCTTATCTACTGCGCCCAGAGTATTCACGAAATGCCTGGCATCAGTAATGGCTCATTGCAAACTCCAGGGAATTCAAATTTACCCATATCTGGATGACTGCCTGTTACAAGCGGACAACAAAAACAAATTAACAAAAGATTTGAAAAAGGTCTTTTATCTACTGCAAGCCCTGGGATACACAGTCAATATAAAAAAGTCAAGGCTGATACCATCCCAAAGGATAACCTTCTTGGGTGCAGAGCTGGACACATCAAACCAAATGGCATTCCTAACAGCAGAAAAACAGGAACACCTCCCTCTCTACTTCATGGCATTAACAAAGCAGAACCAGCTAACAGCAAGAAAAGTCCTGCAAGGCCTGGGTTACATGGCATCCTGCATAATATTGATTCCACATGCCAGACTACATATGAGAAAGTTACAGTGGTACCTAAGGAATTTATGGTCTCAGCACAAACACAGCCTAGAAACCCGAATTCCAAGAATTCCATGCCTGAAGCAAGAATTCCAATGGTGGGCTCAGGCCTGTCAATCGAACAAAGGACTGCCCTTCCACAGACCTCAACCAAGTCAGACCATCACAACAGACGCCTCAGACCTCGGTTGGAGGGCACACATGTTGGACAACTGCATACAAGGTCTATGGACTCAAGACCAGCTGCACCTGCATATAAATCAAAAGGAGATGCTGGCAGTAAAACTGGCAATTCAGGCATTCAGACCATTTCTTCGACAGGGTCAATTGCTGATAAGGACGGACAACACCACAGTTATGTGGTACATCAACAAACAAACAAGGAGGCATGCATTCATACCCTCTATGCCGGATGGCAATGGACCTCTGGAATGTAGCCCTGAGCTTCAACATTCAGTTACAAGCAATATTTGTACCAGGGAAAGAAAATATACTGGCAGACATCCTAAGCAGAACTACCACGGATGCCCACGAATGGATGCTGCATCCAGACATCTTCAAAACCATTACAGGGAAATGGGGACTACCAGAAATAGACTTATTTGCATCCCCACACAACCACCAATTGAAAAATTCTGCACGAGGGCATACCACCCACTTG
This sequence comes from Protopterus annectens, assembly GCF_019279795.1. Classification (NCBI taxonomy): domain Eukaryota; kingdom Metazoa; phylum Chordata; order Ceratodontiformes; family Protopteridae; genus Protopterus; species Protopterus annectens. The sequence continues at coordinate 418,195,158 of NC_056738.1, read as the reverse complement.
CTTGGAAGGTGGACTCCCTATCCTTCAGTTGGCAAAACCTGACAGCATATGCATTCCCACCTCTTCCTTTGATGCACAAGGTGCTACTGAAGATCAAAGAAGACCGTCCAAGGATCATCCTGATAGCTCCAGACTGGCCGAGGCAGCATTGGTACCCATTACTGAGGAGTATGTCTGGAACAAATATGGCCTCTGCCCCTAGTTCCCTTACTGTTAACACAGAACAACTTCAAAACCCTGCATCCAAACCTGAAAACACTGCAGCTGGCTGCCTGGAACATTACATGAGACCAAATAACCCAGATTTATCTCAAAGGGTTAAAGACATTATCTTGGAGGCTCGCAGACCCTCAACAAGAAAAAATTACTCAGCAAAATGGAAAAGATACCTCATTTGGAGTACAGCAAAAGGAGAAAATGTATCACTGGTAAACATAGCTAACATCCTGGAATACTTGGCAGAGCTCTTCCACAATGGCCTGTCCTATTCTTCCATTAAGATTTATGCATCAGCTATTTCAGCAGAATACAACATGGACCCTCCAGTCTTCTCACATTCTCTGCTCAGGCAGTTTCTGAGAGGAATTAAAAATGTAAAGCCACCTAGGAAGCCACCATTGCCCGCATGGGACTTGAACTTTGTGCTAGAAAAGTTGACACTCCCCCCTAGATTGCCAGCAGCAACAGCAGAATTACAGTACTTATCATGGAAGACTGCTTTCCTGCTTGCAGTCACTTCAGCCAGAAGGGTTTCTGAACTACAGGCATTAATGGCAGTAAAGCCCTTCCTCATCTTCCATCAAGATAGAGTGTCCATGAGAACTAATCCTACTTTTATGCCGAAGGTGGTCTCCAGGGTATCTTTAAACCAAGCTATCCACCTGCCTACATTCTTTCCCAACCCACAGAACAAGGGAGAAAGACTGTTGCATACCTTGGATGTACATAGACAATTGCGTTACTACCTGGACAGGACCAAGAGCAATAGAAAAACTGACCAGCTACTGGTAGCATATGCAACAGGAATGGAAGGAAAAGCAATTTCAAAACAGACCATCTCTAAGTGGATAGGAAATTGCATTAGATTTTGTTACTCCTACCATGGGAAGAAAACTCCAGAAAACATCAGGCCTCACTCTACAAGGGCTACAGCCACTACCACAGCTTTTACGAGGTGGCTACCAAAGACATTTTAGAGGCTGCTACTTGGAGCTCCGTGCATACATTTGCCAAGCATTATAATTTACCTTATACTCCAGATCCCGAGCAGGTTTTGCCACTGCTGTGTTGCAAGGGATCTTAACTACACCATAATCTTATTCCTCCTCCCCCAGTTTGGCTATGGTATTCTACCCATTTGTAAGGACTGCAGATGCATCCTTGAAGGACATAGTACAGTTTTGTACCTACCATAAATGTAGATGTCCGATAGGCATGCATCTGCAGTCAGGATTACCCACCTCCTTCCCTCTGTGGTACTCCTAGGGTATTTGCCCATCTTGTAGCTAGCTGGGGGAATCTATTATGGTGTATTTGTTTGTATATATGTACATACATGCTTATTTTTTGTTTGCTCTCTCCTGTTTGGAACCATTTGCATTTATCCAAATTTAGCCTTCCTAGAAGGCACCTGGCATCTGGGGCAAGAAACACTGAGGAAAATGGCGTCGGCTGATACCTTTATACCCGAAGAACTGCAGCTATGACGTCGGGTGAAGTGCGACATCAGCCGAGGCCAAACCCAGACTTTGGAATCCGGCCGACCGAAGGGCTGCCTGACGACAGGACAATCCATTTGTAAGGACTGCAGATGCATGGTAGGTACAAAACTGTACTTTTTGGATGTCCTTCAAGGATGCATCTGCAGTCATAACATATGGGTTGTCCTGCCTCAGGCAGCCCTTCAGTTGGCCGGATTCCAAAGTCTGGGTCTGGCCTCGGCTGATGTCGCACTTTCCCCCGACGTCAGAGCGTCTGGGGTATAAAAGCATCAGCCGACACCATTTTCCTCAGTCTTTCTTGCCGCGCGGTGCCCGAAGCAGAAGCTGTTCGCAAGTGCCGGTCGGTCAGATCCAGTGATTTCAGCTACCGAAGACTTCGAAAAAAGCTAAGTACCCCATTGGGGACTCTCTCTTGCCTCAGCCGATGTCAGACAAAGTAAATAATTGTTTAACTTGTGGGAAACAAATACCTCATAAGGATTTCCATTCTTACTGCCTTCCTTGCTTAGGCCCAGACCACGACGTATCGGCCTGTTTAGCCTGTGCCTCCTTCAACCGACGAACTCTTAGACGTCGGTCGGAGTTTGCAGAGGAATTTTTTGGAGCCGCTTTTGCTTATAGAATGCCGTTGGAGACTCCGACTTCGCATATGGTCAAAAAACGCAAGGAGAAGGACCGACACTCGTGGCCCACGGTTTCGGCTGAAACCATGGCTAGGCCTACCGCGAGTGTCTCGGTTTCGGCCGAAACAGAGTCCTCGGCAATTCTTTCTTCCGAAACCATGCTTCAAACCATGCTTCCGACCACCGAGGCCCGAGAGGCCCCGGCTGAGTCGGCTTCAGAACTACCTACCGAAGCTAGTGTTCAGGAATTGTCCGACACCATACCTTTGGACATTTCTACCCTGCATGGGGCAGCTAGGCCCCAGCTTCTATGTCCATTAAGGCCTTTTCTAGGGCTAAAGCTGCCAAACTTTCTAAAGCTTTGCCTGCCAAATCTGCTCCCCAGAGGCCTTCCTCTAGTTCACAGATCCTCAGCCTTGCTGAGGACCTTATCTCCTTAATTAGGGGTTCACAACCTCACCCAGACAGGGCCTCTCAACCTCCTCCAGACAAAAGGCCCAGGACTGACCCTCTGAACCACACTCCTCAGATGATTCCACGGATGGATCTGAGTTGTCAGACCACCAGGAAGGGGCTTACTCGCCTTATGAGGATTCAGATGCAGAGGAATCTATCCCTTGGCCTCCCTCCTGAAGAGTTTTCCTTTGGGGAGACTTTACACTCCATGAGAGAGCACTTTCAATGGCAAGGTCAGGATTTTTCTGATTCTAGAAAAAGATTAAGGACCTTTTTGCATTTGCCTCAGCATAGGCCCTTAGCTATACCTCCTGTTCTAAATGTAATTGATGATGTGTACAATGATGTTAGTACAGCCCCTGATACTCTTCCTCCGGCCCCTGCCAAACCTGACAGATATTACAGGGTCCCGGATTCTCATTTCCATCTGTATAAAGCCTATTCTGCAGACCCAGAAACTGTTTCTCAGGGCCTTAAAGGGGTTGCAGCCGCTACTGCCAAAAATCCCCTACCCTCTGAAAGAGAGTCTAGAGCTTTAGAGAGATGGGGAAAGAAGGTGTATACATCTGCAACTCTTTCTGTCAGGGCATTAAACTGTCAATTCCATATGATACAGTACCAAGAGTATTTGTTAGATGAACTGATTAAGAAACTTTCTTCTCCTGAACCCCTAGACCGTAAATCCCTTCAGGATTTGGTACATAACTCACAGCAGGTTAGTAATCATTTCTTAAAATGTGGCTATGATGCACTGGAGGCTTCATTTAGGTCAGCTATGACTGGGGCAGTTATTCGTAGGCATGCCTGGCTGAAGGAGCAATCTTTGCCAGACCAGGTCAAAGCTAAACTCCTCGATGCTCCAATGGAGAAACAAAATTTATTTGGCTCCCCTGCTCAGGAGATTCTAAAAAAGGTTGAAGAAAAAGCAAAATCTGTGCAAACAGTTAAAGATTTCCTGCAAGTTCAACCACTGAGATTCAGCAGAAACTGGCCTACAAAGAATTGGTCCTTTCCAGACTCGGACAGAGCCCTGAGGCAGGAACAGGCGCTCTAGAGGCAGTGGTCAATCGAAGGGCTCCTACAGAGGCCGTCAGTGGCAGCCTGCCAACCAGAGGAGTAGTGCAACAGCTACGACGACAACCACTACTACAGGACAGACTCAATGACTTGACTCTGATTCCGCCTACCAGGGATCAACTGGAAGCACCCTTGGGCGGAAAGCTGGCTTTATTTTCAAAAAACTGGCATTACATTACAAGGGATACATGGACATTGCAAATAATAGACAAAGGATACAGGTTTCACTTCCACACTTTGCCAAAAAGAAGCGGAATGCCAAACCTTCCACCAAATCAGAAGGCAGAGGCTTTAAGACAAATCAGCAATTTACTTCAGATGAAAGCTATAGAAAAGGTACCATGTTCAGAACAAGGCCAAGGATTTTACTCCAGACTATTCCTTGTACCAAGAAAAGAAAATCAGTGGAGGCCTATTCTCGACCTGTCCGCACTGAACACTTATCTCATTGTGCCAAAATTCAAAATGCTGACCCTACAGCAACTTCTTCCCATGTTGGGCAAGGAGTCTTGGCTGGTGACTCTAGATCTCAAGGAGGCATACCTGCACGTCCCTATCCGACCAAGTTGCAGAAGACACCTCAGATTTCTTGCAGGATCAGAGCATTATCAATTCTCAGCATTGCCTTTTGGCTTATCTACTGCCCAGACTATTCACGAAATGCCTGGCATCAGTAATTGCACATTGCAGACTACAGGGAATTCAAATTTATCTATACCTGGACGACTGCCTAATACAAGCGGACAACAAGAAAAAATTGTTAAAGGACTTGACCTATGCCATACACCTGTTACAGACCTTGGGATACACAGTCAACATCCAAAAGTCAAGACTAGTACCATCCCAAAGGATAACTTTTTTGGGTGCAGATCTGGACACAAACACCCAAATGGCCTTTCTCACAGAAGAAAAGCAAAAACAACTTCCAGATTACTTCATGATTCTGACAAGACAAACTCAGCTTACTGCAAGGAAAATCCTGCAGGCCCTGGGTTACATGGCATCCTGTATAATTCTAATCCCACATGCCAGACTGCATATGAGGAAATTACAATGGTACATAAGGAGTGTATGGTCTCAACACAGTCACAGTTTAGAAACCATGATACCAATCATTCCATGCCTTCAAAAGGAATTCCTGTGGTGGGCTCAGGCCTGCCAGTCCAACAGAGGGTTGCCTTTCAACAAACCAAAAACAAGGCAGACCATCACCACGGACGCCTCAGACCGAGGATGGGGAGCACACATGGAGGACAAATGTATCCAAGGCCTATGGCCTCAAGGGCAGCTAAGCATGCACATAAACCAAAAGGAAATGCTGGCAGTGAGGCATGCAATCGAGGCATTCAAACCCTTCCTTCAACAAGGGCATCTGTTAATAAGGACAGACAACACCACAGTCATGTGGTACATAAACAAACAGGGAGGCACACATTCTTACCCTCTGTGCTGGATGGCTATGAATCTGTGGGATCTATGCCTGAATCTCAGTATCCAACTACAGGTCCAATTCGTGCCAGGGAAAGAAAATGCACTGGCGGACAGCTTAAGCAGAACTACCATGCATGCACACGAATGGATGCTGCACCCAGACATCTTCAAACTCATAACAAAGACATGGGGAATGCCGGAGATAGATCTGTTCACCTCCCCACTCAACCACCAACTGAAGACATTCTGCTCAAGGACATACCACCCACAAGCTTGGAGGGGGTGGACTCTCTCTCTTTCAGCTGGAAAGCCCTAACAGTATATGCCTTCCCACCTTTCCCATTGATGTACAAGGTTCTACTGAAGATCAGGGAGGAACAGCCAAAAGTGATACTAATAGCTCTGGACTGGCCAAGACAACACTGGTACCCACTATTGAGAAGCATGTCTCAGGCAAAATCATGGCCTCTCCCCCTATGGCCTCTTCTTCTAACGCAGAACAATTTCAAGACCCTGCATCCCAACTTGAAAACATTGCAGCTAACTGCCTGGAAAATTCCTCAAATCCCAATCAAACTGTTTTATCTCAGAGGGTGAAGGACATTATCCTGGAGGCTCGCGGGCCTTCCACAAGGAAGACATGCTCAGCTAAATGGAAGAGATTTCTCATTTGGAGCACATCAAAGGGCACAGATGTCACAGTGGCAAACCTAGCGCATATCCTAGAATATTTAGCAGAATTGTTCCACAATGGCCTGTCCTATTCTTCCATTAAGATTCATGCTTCAGCAATTTCAGCAGAATACAATGTGGATCCACCTATCTTCTCACACCCTCTCCTCAGACAATTCCTGAGAGGGATCAAAAATGTTAAACCTCCAATAAGACCCCCTCTACCTGCCTGGGATCTCAACTTTGTGCTGGAAAAACTGACACTACCTCCTTTTGAACCAGCAGCATCAGCGGATCTACAGTTTCTATCTTGGAAAACTGCATTCCTTCTGGCAATCACTTCAGCAAGAAGAGTATCTGAGTTACAAGCATTAATGGCAGTGCAGCCTTTTCTTATTTTCCACCAGGACAGAGTGTCACTAAGAACCAATCCTACTTTTATGCCAAAGGTGGTGTCTAGGGTATCCTTGAACCAAGCTATTCACTTGCCTACGTTCTTCCCTAATCCACAGAATAAAGGGGAAAAACTTTTGCACACCCTGGATATACACAGACAACTATGCTACTACTTGGACAGAACAAAAGCTAGCAGAAAAACTGACCAACTTCTTGTAGCATATGCAACCGGGGTGCAAGGAAGAGCAATTTCCAAACAGACAATTTCAAAATGGATAGGAAATTGCATTCGCCTTTGCTACTCCTTTCATGGAAAGACAGTTCCTGAAAATATCAGGCCTCACTCCACAAGTGCTACGACCACCACTACAGCCTTCCTACGGGGGGTGGCTACCAAGGACATTTTAGAAGCTGCTACTTGGAGCTCCGTGCATACATTTGCCAAGCATTACAATCTACCTTTATACTCTAGATCCAGAGCAGGGTTTGCAACTGCAGTCCTGCAGGGGATCTTAACTACACCATCCTTTTCTTAGTACCTCCTCCCCCAGATTGGCTATGGTATTCTACCCATATGTTATGACTGCAGATGCATCCTTGAAGGACATAGTATCCTTGAAGGACATAGTACAGTTTTGTATTCTACCCATATGTTATGACTGCAGATGCATCCTTGAAGGACATAGTACAGTTCCTACCATAAATGTAGATGTCCGATAGGTATGCATCTGCAGTCAGGATTACCCTCCCTCCTGCCCCTCTGTGGTATTCCTAGGGTGCTTACCCCTCTTTTAGCTAGCTGGGGGAATCTATTATGGTGTATTTGTTTGTTTATTCATGTATATAATTTGCAAATGTTTGGAACCTTTTCAGCATTTATCCAAATTTAGCCTTCCTAGAGGGCACCTGGCATCTGGGGCAAGAAAAACTGAGGAAAATGGCATCGGCTGATGCTTTTATACCCCAGACGCTCTGACGTCGGGGAAAGTGCAACATCAGCCGAGGCCAGACCCAGACTTTGGAATCCGGCCGACCGAAGGGCTGCCTGAGGCAGGACAAACCCATATGTTATGACTGCAGATGCATACCTATCGGACATCTACATTTATGGTAGGTACAGAACTGTACTTTTCTTTAGTTTTGCAGACCGTACTGGATTTTTCTCATATTTTGGTGTGCTTTCTTTATAGAATGCTGTTATGCTGATGTCCTTCAAGAATGCAACTGCAGTCCTGACATATGGGTTGTCCTGCCTCAGGCAGCCCTTCGGTCGGCGGGATTCCAAAGTCTGGGTCCGGCATTGGCTGATGTCACCTCCTCCCCGACGTCAGAGCGGCTGGGGTATAAAGGCATCCGCCGACGCCATCTTCTCCAGTCTTTCTTGCCACGCTGTGTCTGAAGCAGAAGCAGTTCGCAAGTGCCGGTCGGTCAGCTCCTGTGTTTTCAGTTACCGAAGTCATCAAAAAGCTAAGTACCCGTTAGAACATTTTTCTTGCCTCAGCCGATGTCAGAAAAAATTGAAAAGGTTAATAATTGTTTGTCTTGTGGTAAACAAATACCTCATAAGGACTTCCATTCTTACTGCCTTCCCTGCCTGGGCCCAGACCACGACGTCTCAGCCTGTGCTGCCTGTGCTTGCTTTAATAAGCGCACACTCAGGCGCCGGGCAGAATTTGCCGAAGACTTTTTTGGTGAACATTTCGCTTATATCATGCCGTCGGAACAACCGACAGCACATATTTCCAAAAAACGTAAGGACCGGGACCGACATCTTCGGCCCACGTCGTCCACCGATACCACGCCTAAGCCTTCTGCGAATGCATCGGTCTCTCTGGAGGCGGTAATTCAACCACTCCAGGCCGACAACACCACTTTACTGCGTACTTCGGTCCCGGAGGTTTCCCCCGGTGCCGGTTGTTGATTTTCCTCTCGAAACCGAAGCTCTAGATTTACCTGACACCATACCAGTGGATAAAGTTACTCCTGCACGTGGGGCAGCTAGGCCTCTGGTCTCCATGTCCATCAAGGCCTTCACACGTGCTAAGGCTGCCAGCCAGGCAAGGGCCCATCCTCCTAAATCTTTTTCCCAGGGCCCCTCTTCTGATAAACAGATCATGACTCTTGCTGCAGATCTAATCTCTCTTATCAGAGGTTCTCAGTTGCACCCAGACAGAGGTTCTCAGCCGCCTGCAGATAAAAGGCCTAGAACTGAGCAGACAGACCCCCCCCCTCTCCTCAGATGAAGCCTCTAGGGATTCAGAGCACTCTAATACCCAGGAATAATCCTTCCAGGCCTACGAGGACTCTGATGCTGAGGAATCAATTCCTTCTGCCTCTCCTCCAGAGGATATTTCTTTCGGAGAAGTTCTCCACTCCATGAGAGAACATTTTCAGTGGCAGGGTCAGGAATTCTCTGACTCCAGGAAAAGGCTACGTACCTTCCTTAAGCTACCCCAGCACAGACCATTAGCTATTCCTCCAGTGTTGGATGTCTTGGATGATGTATACTCAGACTCCAGTGCTTCCCCTGATTCTCTCCCTCCTGCTCCTGTCAAGCCAGACAGATATTACAGGGTCCCTGACACTCACAAGCATCTCTTTAAGGCCCACTCTGTGGATCTAGAAACTATTTCTCAGGGGCCCAAAGGAGTGGCTACTTCTTCGGCCAAAAACCCTTTGCCCGCAGACAGGGAATCAAGGTCCCTGGCAAGATGGGGCAAAAAGGTTTATACCTCTTCCACCCTTGCCATGAGGTCACTTAACTGTCTTTTTCATATGTTTTAGTACCAGGATTACTTAATGGATGATTTGCAGAAAAAGTTAGCCTCTTCTGAGCCTATAGATAGAAAGGCTTTGCAGGATTTGGTTCATAACACTCAGCAGGTTAGCAATCATTTTCTTCAGTGCTCGAGGTAGAGGGCAATACCGAGGCTCCTACAGGGGCCGCCAATGGCAACCACCAAATCAGAGAAGTGGCGCAGGGAGTTCAGCTGCACCACAGGGACAATCACAATGACTTGACTTTCACACCGCCGACCAAGGCTCAAAGAGAAGCACCTCTAGGCAGAAAATTATCCTTATTCTCAAAGAACTGGCACATTTTAACCAAGGACAAATGGATTCTGGACATAGTAGACAAAGGTTACAGGTTCCACTTCCATACCTTACCAACGAGACAAGGCATGCCAAACCTGCACAAAATCAAAGGGCAGAGGCACTCATACAAGTTTCAAAGCTGTTACAAATAAAAGCAATAGAAAAGGTTCCTCCTCAGGAACAAGGCCAGGGATTCTATTCAAGACTGTTCCTTGTTCCAAGAAAAAACAGCAATGGAGGCCTGTACTGGACTTGTCCGCTCTAAACACTTTTCTCATTGTGCCAAAATTCAAAATGCTGACATTACAGCAACTCCTTCCCATGCTGGGCAAGGGGTCTTGGCTGGTTACTCTGGACCTCAAGGAGGCATACCTGCATGTCCCAATCAGACACAGTTGCAGAAGATACCTCAGATTTCTTGCAGGGTCAGAGCATTATCAATTCTCAGCATTGCCGTTTGGCTTATCTACTGCGCCCAGAGTATTCACGAAATGCCTGGCATCAGTAGTTGCACATTGCAGGCTCCAGGGGATTCAAATATACCCTTACCTGGACGACTGCCTTATACAAGCAGACAGCAAACAAACCTTGATAAGAAACTTGGACTATGTCATTCAATTACTACAGGTTTTGGGATACACAGTCAACATTCAAAAATCAAGACTACTGCCATCCCAACAGATTACTTTTCTAGGAGCCAAACTGGACACACAATCACAAATGGCTTTCCTCACAGAGGAGAAACAAAAACATTTACCAGATTACTTCAAAAGCCTAGCAAAGCTCACCCAGCTGACCGCAAGGAAGATCCTGCAGGCCCTGGGGTTCATGGCATCTTGCATTCTTCTGATCCCTCTGGCAAGACTACACATGAGAAAGTTACAATGGTACCTAAAAAGCTTATGGTCTCAACACAGCCACAATCTAGAAGACGTAATACCACTCATTCCATGCCTGCAAAGGGAATTTTTGTGGTGGGCTCAAGCAAGTCATTTAAACAAAGGCATGTCTTTCAACAAACCTCTAGCAAGTCAAACCATTACAACAGATGCCTCAGATCATGGATGGGGGGGCGCACATGGAGGACAGATGCATTCAAGGGCAATGGACTCCCAGGGAAATGCATCTGCGCATAAATCAAAGAGAGATGTTGGCAGTGATGCATGCAATCGAGGCCTTCGGAAAATCCCTTCAATAAGGTCATCTGCTAATAAGGACAGAAAACACCACTGTCATGTGGTATATAAACAAGCAGGGGGGCACTCATTCGTATCCCCTCTGCAGACTAACAGTGACTCTTTGGGAAAAGTCCCTGAAAATGAACATCCACTTGCAATCCCAGTTTGTTCCAGGTAAGGACAATGTTCTGGTGGACAGGCTGAGCAGAAATTTCTTGGATCCGCACGAATGGATGCTGCATCCACACATTTTCTCACAAATAACAAGTGCATGGGGAAGACCGGACATAGATCTCTTTGCTTCTCACCTCAATCATCACCTGGAGAAGTTCTGCTCAAGGACGCACCATCCTCTAGCCTGGAGAACAGATGCTCTCTCCTTCAGCTGGAATTCCCTAACAATTTATGCATTTCCTCCTCTACCATTACTGACCAAAGTGTTACTGAAGATCAAAGCAGAACAACCAAAAGGAATTTTGATAGCTCCAGACTGGCCAATGCAGCACTGGTATCCATTGCTTCTGAGCATAACTCACACCAAACCGTGGCCCTTGCCTCACTGGCCTCTACTTCTAACTCAGCACAATTACAGGACTGTTCATCAAAACCTGCAAACATTGCAGCTGACAGCTTGCAGGGTTCCATGACTTTTACCCATCTCTCTCTCTCAGAAAAAGTTCAAGAAATCTTGCTGGAAGCACGCAGATCTTCCACCAGAAAAACCTATTCAGCCAAGTGGAAGAGATTCATCATCTGGAATGCCAACAAGGGTCAGGATGCATCAGTAATGAGCATACCACAGATATTAGAATACTTGGCAGAAGTGTTTCGTAGTGGCTTCTCATATTCTTCCATAAAAATTCACGCTTCAGCAATCTCAGCAAAATACAACTGTGACCCACCTGTGTTTTCGCATCCCTTGCTAAGACAGTCTATGAGAGGGATAAAGAATATCAAACCTCCCAGAAAACCACCAGTACCTGCATGGGACCTCAATTTTGTCTTGGAAAAATTAACTCTTCCTCCTTTTGAACCAGCAGCATCTTCAGAAATGCAATTTCTCTCCTGGAAAATGGCTTTCCTGTTGGCAGTTACCTCAGCAAGAAGAGTCTCGGAGATACAGGCCCTCATGGCAGTACCTCCCTTTCTCATTTTTCATCAGGACAGAGTTTCTCTAAGAACCAGTCTTTTATTTATGCCAAAAGTGATATCCAGGGTGTGTCTAAATCAAGCAATTCACCTGCCTACTTTCTTCCCCAATCCTCAAAATAAGGGGGAAAAGCTTCTGCACACTTTGGACATACACAGACAATTACGCTACTACTTGGACAGAACAAAGACCACCAGGAAGTCTGACCAACTATTTGTAGCCTATGCTGCTGGAGCACAAGGAAAGGCAATCTCCAAACAAACAATTTCAAAATGGATTGGGCACTGCATCAGATTCTGTTACTCTTTCCATGGAAAAGGTGTGCCAGCCAATATTAGGCCACTTCACCAGAGCTATAGCCACATCCACAGCCTTTCTTAGAGGAGTGGCTACAAAGGACATTCTAGAGGCTGCTACATGGAGCTCCATGCATACATTTACGAAACACTACAACCTGCCTTTATACTCCAGATCCCGAGCAGGCTTTGCTTCGGCAGTCCTGCAGGGCATTTTAGCTACACCATCCCTTTCTTAGATCCTACCACCCCCAGCTTGGCTATGGTATTCAACCCATATGTCAGGACTGCAGTTGCATTCTTGAAGGACATAGTACAGTTTTGTACCTACCATAAATGTAGATGTCCGATAGATATGCAACTGCAGTCAGGTTTTCCCTCCCTCCTACCCCTCTGCATTTTTCCTTTTGGGTCCATTCCCCCTTTCCTTTATTAGCTGGGGATATCTGTTTATTACTGCTGTGCATGTCTGGAATTTCTTATCCATTCACCAAATTTAGCCTTCCTGGGAGGGCACCTGGCATCTGGGGCAAGAAACACTGAAGAAGATGGCGTCGGCGGATGCCTTTATACCCCAGCCGCTCTGACGTCGGGGAGGAGGCGACATCAGCCGACGCCGGACCCAGACTTTGGAATCCGGCCGACCGAAGGGCTGCCCGAGGCAGGACAACCCATATGTCAGGACTGCAGTTGCATATCTATCGGACATCTACATTTATGGTAGGTACAAAACTGTACTTTATCCATCATATACTAATAAAGTCTGTCCGGACTTTCTGTTGGTATATTCTCGATTTACAATGCGTGCACTGGTTGGATTGCCAATCAGTGTACTGCTTTTGAATACTAATTATCCTTTATTCTACAATTAATATATAGTGGTCATCCATAATGTTGAATATGAAACATTTACTGCTGTACCCTCAGTGTCAACTAGCCTGGCTATAACTTTGCTATAACTGAGATTCTTGTGAAAAGAAATTCTTTGTGTGGTCCCAAGGGTTCTGAATTCTAATAGCTGTTTTTGTACCACTGCATAATTCATTTAAAATATTTTGTGTTACGGTTTCTCCTTGGTGACTCAGTAAACAACATACGAGTCCTTGAACTTTACCTTGGCTGCCTGTCTGTGTTCCTTTTTGTAATGATTTTTTTTTTAATTCCTAATTGTTCTGTGTACTGGTAGCCAAACAAAACTGTAATACTTTGGAAAACACTGAATTGATTCTCCACAATAATAGCTAATAGTACTGCAGATGCTACATCTAGCCCTGCACATTTCAACTTCTGTACTGTTTATTCCACTGTTTACAATTTTGTGGTTCACTTGTGTTTTAAATTAGGTACTGATGTTTGCCATGTGAAACATTTGATAGTTGCTTTCTTGGTGTAAAGTCAGTTTTGTTTTTGCTGTCTAATTTATTTTACTTCTCCGTAAAGCATCTCTGTAATTCAGCTATGCAAGGGTTACACTTCAAAACATCTAAAACTCATGACATCTAAGTTCAAAATATCGAGACCACAGCATCTAAAACTGGTAACATCGAATTTCATAACATCGAAACTTTGCATCACAACATCAAACACTACAAATCACATGAAAATAACATCCTCTCCACCTGTAACAACTCCAAACTAACAAACACACTTTTTACTACGTTTCTGCAAGAGGGCAAGCCCCCTGCACCCCCCATGCCCCCCCCCCCCGTATATTAAATATACCTACTTGGAGATTGCACTACAGTGGGAAAAAGTTAATTTCCTAACCCCACTGTATCGCGATCACTATAAAGAATGTACACATAATGTCTATATCACTTACTGAGTGGCCTAAAAACACATAGAGTGGCAAAATAAACACTATAAATAGTATAAAAATTCATGCACTATATAAATAAGTATATAAATAAAAACTACAACATCTCATACTGATGCCACAAGAATAACACCAGGGATTACACAAATGTTAATTTTTTTTTTAAATGAGCTGTTGCAAATTCTAACATGAGTGCTGTCTGAGTCTGAAGTATTTCTTGCTTTTTCTTTTGAACTGTGCAGTAATAGTAAAACATGTCACATTACTGGCACTGATCCAGTTGAACTTGTAATGATGCATTAGATTTTAAAAACGGCAGATACAGTAGACAGCTGCTAACTTACAGTTTGCTGCATTTGTTCAGTGAGTATAATCCACTGACATCCATGGTTTAGACTTCTTAAAACACGTTAATTATTTTTACTACTGTCCACGCTAACCAATCCATTTCTTTTAGTGGTTTCATTCATGCCTTGGTGACAATACTATCTACTAATCTGGTACTGAAAGGGCACTACTTTGGGTTATTTGGTTGAAGTCTTGTATTGTCTGTCCCCTCGTAACACTGAAGTGCTTCTCATCATTGCCATTAGAAGTGTTGACATGCTTGTATCCATATGCTAGACCTTAATTTTATGGCATTTGGGATACCAGCATGGCAGGCTGCCTTCAATGTATTCAGAAAATGGTGTATGCACTAAGTACGGTACAGTAAAATCTAGGAAAGGGTAATATCCAATTCCAAGTCGACTGCCCAGTAAGGTTTCTGCTGTAATGCATACCACTAATTTGGGCTGAGTGCCATATTTTGTAGAATAAGCAGATGTAAAAGGTTCAGGCTGTTAATAGAGCAGGTATGCAGATTTGAGAAGCACAGTTTGAGAAAATGGATGAGAGTCTGTCATAATCCCAGTTATGGTAGCACTGGCTAGACAACCATGTATGCCCAAACCTAAGTATTCATGACAACAACACAGCATTGGACAAACCAGGATTAGATGAGGAGCCATTAAGTACTGAAACACAGTATATGCCCTTACAACTCTTCCTATAAAAGTGTTCATTGAACAGTAGGCCTGCCTTCTGGTACATTAGTGTGACAACACATCAAATGTAGCCACAACTTTTTCTGTTAATAAGCTAGGCATGTAGCAGTGATGTTCTGTGCCCCATTAAGGACGGCAGCAAAGTGTATGTGATCTGAGGAACCGTAGTCATTTATACAGTCTAGAAGTCTAAAAGAAAAGTTTTCAAACCTGTGCAACTAAAATACAGTTACTTATTAAGTGTGAATATGTGTCCGGTTTCCATTTACAAAGAAAGGTCAAGCTATTGAGAGCATAGCCATTCATACTCCATTTATGCCATACTATAAGCTTTTACAGCTATGTTTATGTTGCAAGGTTTATTTATTTATTGTTTAACTGAGTAAGTGGGCTGGTCCAATGACCTTTTCCATACATATCCCAGTTCACAGTCAAGTGTAACTACAAAAGTGTAAAAGATTTATATGTTGTGAGGGTTTAGCTAGTAAACTGGCATGTTTTTGGAAGATGGGAGAAAACTGGAGTACAAGGCAACATATGAACTTCACAGTGTGTAGAAAATAGGTTAGAACCCCGGATCTGTGATGCAGAGCTAATACCACTGAATACTATTCTGCCTTGACACAAGTATTGTGATGATTTTGAAAGCACAGTAAGGAAGTTCTCATTAAGCTGCTCACAGCAGAATAATGTGCAGACCCACTAAATGTTTTTTTGTTTTTGTTAGAGTACTGGAAAAGCCCTACCATGTCTTTCTGCATGTCTGTGACTGCTGACTTCTTCAGTTTATTAACACCCATGGGAATTGTAATCCGATTGTATTTGTTTTTGGATTTTATTTAGTCTGCTGTCTGAGTCCCAGATTTTTTCCCTCTTTCAGCAGGTTGCAGTCAGTTGATGTCCTCCTATTCTCATGTTGCAGTATTCTTGACCTTAGGGAGTTGCTGCCTGCAGCACCGGACATCTGGCCAGTATACCAAAGTCTTGAAAGCAGGGGTATGTGTGGCGTTCCATGTAGGAGCCATAAACTGACATCTGCTGTATATGTGATGCCTGGACGTACCCAATTCAGAACTTTTCTCCCCAGTACATTTCAGACGTCTACTCGCCAGCTCCAGTAAACTGGAGGTTTTCGACTTCGGCTATCCGTTTTCGACAATCAATTCCTGGCTGTCCGCATTCAGATAAGTACCCTTGTTGGTAATTTTTTTTTTTTTTTTTTTTTATTTCCTTGCCTTTTTCAGATGCATGGCATCTAAGAAGGGAAAGTGCGCTTGTGGAAGACAAATTCCACATAAGGATGCGCACAATCAGTGTTTATTTTGTCTAGGGGCAGGCCACAACTAGAAGTCCTGAGATATTTGCTAATCTTTTGTCCCCAAAACCCTTGGAAGCCATCTGTAGGCTTTACATCTCTATTTGGAAAATCAGCACCTCCATTTGGCATCTGGGATGGAAGGCTGAGCGGGCACCTCTGATGAGCCGCCAAGGAAGAAGGCCAAGAAAGCTAGGCCAGACGTCCAAGCTGCACCTCAGGTGTCCAGTGAGATTCTCGAGGAGAGTGTCAGCCTAGGATTGCTCTGGACCTCTGGTACTTCTCTGTTACAAGGAACCAAAGTGGAAGCCGGTACAGTGGATATCCAGAGTATGTCCACTGAGGCTTTACAACCATCAGCTCCTGATGGTGAGGGGGACCCACGGCTCATGGCATCGGAGGGGCCTTCTGCTACCTTACCCATCCACTCCTACATTGGCACCCAGGCCTACTACTGCTCCTTCAACTACATTAAAAAGAAAACAGAAGGAGAAACTCAGGGCTAAGGATCCTACTCCAGCTTGGGAGACCTTTTCATAGTCTCTCTTCAAGGCCTTTCAGGTATTCCAGAGCCAGATTCCTCAGTCAGGCCCAAACACTTGTTTCACAGGAAGAGTCGTCATCCTCTGACCTATTGTTCACAGATTGAATCCCCTAGGAATTTTGCAAGTCCTGAAGAAGAAAAGTCCCTCACTACTGATTCCTCCGGAGAAGATTTCTTCTTTGGGGATACTATTTCCCTGCTTAGGCAGCACTTTAAGTGGGAGGTCTCAGATGTTTCTGAGACCAAGAAAAAGATATTTTGAACTCCTGCAGATGGAGCAGCCCTCACCATCTGCAGTTCCACCTTTACTTCCAGCATTCCAGGATGCTTTCTTAGCTGCTTCCCAGAGACCAGAATCACCGCCTCCTGCTGACAAGAGACCAGACAGATTTTATAAAGTGACTGCAAAGGAGCAAGAATCTGCCAACAGATCCTGCTGTTATTGCAGATGTCCTTCAAGGATACATCTGCAGTCATAACATATGGGTTGTCCTGCCTCAGGCAGCCCTTCGGTCGGCCGGATTCCAAAGTCTGGGTCTGGCCTCGGCTGATGTCGCACTTTCCCTGACGTCAGAGCGTCTGGGGTATAAAAGCATCAGCCGACGCCATTTTCCTCAGTCTTTCTTGCCGCGTGGTGCCTGAAGCAGTAGCTGTTCGCAAGTGCCGGTCGGTCAGATCCAGAGATTTCAGCTACCAAAGACTTCGAAAAAAGCTGGCACCCGTTGGGGACTCTTTCTTGCCTCAGCCGATGTCAGACAAAGTAAATAATTGTTTAACTTGTGGGAAACAAATACCTCATAAGGATTTCCATTCTTACTGCCTTCCTTGCTTAGGCCCAGACCACGACGTATTAGCTTGTTTAGCCTGTGCCTCCTTCAACCGACGGACTCTTAGACATCGGTCGGAGTTTGCAGAGGAAGTTTTTGGAGCCGCTTTTGCTTATAAAATGCCGTCGGAGACTCCGACTTTGCATATGGTCAAAAAACGCAAGGAAAAGGACCGACACTCATGGCCCGCTGTTTTGGCTGAAACCACGGCTAGGCCTACCGCGAGTGTCTCTGTTTCGGCCAAAACCAAGTCCACGCCGATTCCTATTTCCGAAACCATACTTCCGACCATCGAGGCCAGAAAGGCCCCGGCTGAGTCTGCTTCAGAACTCCCTACCGAAGCTAGTGTTCAGGATTTGTCCGACACCATACCTTTGGACATTTCTACCCCTGCACGTGGGGCAGCCAGGCCCCCAGCTTCTATGTCTATTAAGGCCTTCTCTAGGGCTAAAGCTGCCAAACTTTCAAAAGCTTTGCCTGCCAAATCTACATCCCAGAAGCCTTCCTCTAGTTCACAGATTCTCAGCCTTGCTGAGGACATTATCTCCTTAATTAGGGGTTCACAACCTCACCCAGACAGGGCCTCTCAACCTCCTCCAGACAAAAGGCCCAGGACTGACCCCTCTGAACCTCACTCCTCAGATTACTCCACGGATGGATCTGATTTGTCAGACCACCAGGAAGGGGCTTACTCGCCTTATGAGGATTCAGATGCAGAGGAATCTATCCCTTCGGCCTCCCCTCCTGAAGAATTTTCCTTTGGGGAGACTTTACACTCCATGAGAGAGCACTTTCAATGGCAAGGTCAGGATTTCTCTGATTCTAGAAAAAGATTAAGGACCTTTTTGCATTTGCCTCAGCATAGGCCCTTAGATATACCTCCTGTTCTAAATGTAATTGATAATGTGTACAATGATGTCAGTACAGCCCCTGATTCTCTTCCTCCGGCCCCTGCCAAACCTGACAGATATTACAGGGTCCCGGATTCTCATTTCCATCTGTATAAAGCCCATTCTGCAGACCCAGAAACTATTCTCAGGGCCCTAAAGGGGTTGCAGCTGCCTCTGCCAAAAATCCCCTACCCTCTGAAAGAGAGTCTAGAGCTTTAGAGAGATGGGGAAAAAAGGTTTATACATCTGCTACTCTTTCTGCCAGGGCATTAAACTGTCAATTCCATATGATACAATACCAAGAATTTTTGTTAGATCAACTGAATAAGAAACTTTCTTCTCCTGAACCCTTAGACTGTAAATCCCTTCAGGATTTGGTACATAACTCACAACAGGTTAGTAATCATTTTTTAAAATGTGGCTATGATGCACTGGAGGCTTCATTTAGATCAGCTATGACTGGGGCAGTTATTCGTAGGCATGCCTGGCTGAAGGAGCAATCTTTGCCAGACCATGTCAAAGCTAAACTCCTCGATGCTCCAATGGAGAAACTAAATTTATTTGGCTCCCCTGCACAGGAGATTCTAAAAAAGGTTGAAGAAAAAGCAAAATCTGTGCAAACAGTTAAAGATTTCCTGCAAGTTCAACCACTGAGATTCAGCAGAAACTGGCCTACAAAGAATTGGTCCTTTCCAGACTCGTCCAGAGCACAGAGAGGCAGGAACAGGCGCCCTAGAGGCAGAGGTCAATCAAGGCCCCTACAGAGGCAGTCAGTGGCAGCCTGCCAACCAGAGGAGTAGTGCAACAGCTACAACTACAACCACTACTACAGGACAGACCCAGTGACTTGACTCTGATTCCGCCTACCAGGGATCAACTGGAAGCACCCTTGGGCGGAACGCTGGCTTTATTCTCAAAAAACTGGCATTGCATTACAAAGGATACATGGACATTGCAAATAATAGACAAAGGATACAGGTTTCACTTCCACACTTTGCCAAAAAGAAGCGGAATGCCAAACCTTCCACCAAACCAGAAGGCAGAGGCTTTAAGACAAATCAGCAATTTACTTCAGATGAAAGCTATAGAAAGGGTACCATGTACAGAACAAGGCCAAGGATTTTACTCCAGACTATTCCTTGTACCAAGAAAAGAAAGCCAATGGAGGCCTATTCTCGACCTGTCCGCACTGAACACTTATCTCATTGTGCCAAAATTCAAAATGCTGACCCTACAGCAACTTCTTCCCATGTTGGGCAAGGAGTCTTGGCTGGTGACTCTAGATCTCAAGGAGGCATACTTGCACGTCCCTATCCGACCAGATTGCAGAAGACACCTCAGATTTCTTGCAGAGCATTATCAATTCTCAGCATTGCCCTTTGGCTTATCTACTGTGCCCAGAGTATTCACGAAATGCCTGGCATCAGTAATTGCACATTGCAGACTTCAGGGAATTCAAATTTATCCATACCTGGACGACTGCCTAATACAAGCGGACAACAAGAAAAAAATTGTTAAAGGACTTGGCCTATGCCATTCACCTGCTACAGACCTTGGGATACACAGTCAACATCCAAAAGTCAAGACTAGTACCATCCCAAAGGATAACCTTTTTGGGTGCAGATCTGGACACAATCACCCAGATGGCTTTTCTCACAGAAGAAAAACAAAACAACTTCCAGATTACTTCATGATTCTGACAAGACAAACTCAGCTTACTGCAAGGAAAGTCCTGCAGGCCCTGGGTTACATGGCATCCTGCATAATTTTAATCCTACATGCCAGGCTGCATATGAGGAAATTACAATGGTACCTAAGGAGTGTATGGTCTCAACACAGTCACAGTCTAGAAACCATGATACCAATCATTCCATGCCTTCAAAAGGAATTCCTGTGGTGGGCTCAGGCCTGCCAGTCCAACAGAGGGTTGCCTTTCAACAAACCAAAAACAAGGCAGACCATCACCACGGACGCCTCAGACCGAGGATGGGGAGCACACATGGAGGACAAACTTATCCAAGGCCTATGGCCTCAAGGGCAGCTAAGCATGCACATAAACCAAAAGGAAATGCTGGCAGTGAGGCATGCAATCGAGGCATTCAGACCCTTCCTCCAACAAGGACATCTGTTAATAAGGACAGACAACACCACGGTCATGTGGTACATAAACAAACAGGGAGGCACACATTCCTACCCTCTATGCCGGATGGCTATGAATCTGTGGAATCTATGCCTGAATCTCAATATCCAGCTGCAGGCCAAATTCGTACCAGGAAAAGAAAATGCACTAGCAGACAGCTTAAGCAGAACTACCATGGATGCACACGAATGGATGCTGCATCCAGACATCTTCAAACTCATAACCAAGACATGGGAAATGCCGGAGATAGATCTGTTCGCCTCCCCACTCAACCACCAACTGAAGACATTCTGCTCAAGGACATACCACCCACAAGCATGGAGGGTGGACTCTCTTTCAGCTGGAATGCCCTAACAGTATATGCCTTTCCACCTCTCCCATTGATGTACAAGGTTCTACTGAAGATCAGGGAGGAACAGCCAAAAGTGATACTAATAGCTTCGGACTGGCCAAGACAACACTGGTACCCACTATTGAGAAGCATGTCTCAGGCAAATTCATGGCCTCTTCCCCTATGGCCTCTTCTAACACAGAACAGTTTCAGGACCCTGCATCCCAACTTGAAAACATTGCAGCTAACTGCCTGGAAAATTCCTTAAATCCCAACCAATCTATTTTATCTCAGAGGGTGAAGGACATCATCCTGGAGGCTCGCAGACCTTCCACAAGGAAGACATACTCAGCTAAATGGAAGAGATTTCTCATTTGGAGCACATCAAAGGGCACAGATGTCACAGTGGCAAACCTAGCACACATCCTAGAATACTTAGCAGAATTGTTCCACAATGGCCTGTCTTATTCTTCCATTAAGATTCATGCTTCAGCAATTTCAGCAGAATACAATATGGATCCACCTATCTTCTCACACCCTCTTCTCAGGCAATTTTTGAGGGGGATCAAAAATGTTAAACCTCCAAGAAGACCCCCTCTACCTGCATGGGATCTCAATTTTGTGCTGGAAAAACTGACACTACCTCCTTTTGAACCAGCAGCATCAACAGACCTACAGTTTCTATCTTGGAAAACTGCATTCCTTCTGGCAATCACTTCAGCAAGAAGAGTATCTGAGTTACAAACATTAATGGCAGTGCAGCCTTTTCTTATTTTTCACCAGGATAGAGTGTCACTAAGAACCAATCCTGCTTTCATGCCAAAGGTGGTATCTAGGGTATCCTTGAACCAAGCTATTCACTTGTCTACGTTCTTCCCTAACCCACAGAACAAAGGGGAAAAACTTTTGCACACCCTGGATATACACAGACAACTACGCTACTATTTGGACAGAACGAAAACTAGCAGAAAAACTGACCAACTTTTTGTAGCATATGCAACTGGGGTGCAAGGAAGAGCAATTTCCAAACAGACAATTTCAAAATGGATAGGAAATTGCATTCACTTTTGTTACTCCTTTCATGGAAAGACAGTTCCTGAAAATATCAGGCCTCACTCAACAAGGGCCACAGCCACCACTACAGCTTTCCTATGAGGGGTGGCTACCAAGGACATTTTAGAAGCTGCTACTTGGAGCTCCATGCATACATTTGCCAAGCATTACAATCTACCTTTATACTCCAGATCCCGAGCAGGGTTTGCAACTGCAGTGCTGCAGGGGATCTTAACTACACCATCCTTCTCTTAGTACCTCCTCCCCCAGTTTGGCTATGGTATTCTACCCATATGTTATGACTGCAGATGCATCCTTGAAGGACATATTACAGTTTTGTACCTACCATAAATGTAGATGTCCGATAGGTATGCATCTGCAGTCAGGATTACCCACCCTCCTTCCCCTCTGTAGTATTCCTAGGGTACTTACCCCTCTTTCAGCTAGCTGGGGGAATCTATTATGGTGTATTTGTTTGTTTATACATGTATATAATTTGCAAATGTTTGGAACTTTTCAGCATTTATCCAAATTTAGCCTTCCTAGAGGGCACCTGGCATCTGGGGCAAGAAAAACTGAGGACAATGGCGTTGGCTGATGCTTTTATACCCCAGACGCTCTGACATCGGGAAAGTGCGACATCAGCCGTGGCCAGACCCAGACTTTGAATCCGGCCGATCAAGGGCTGCCTGAGGCAGGACAACCCATATGTTATGACTGCAGATGCATACCTATCGGACATCTACATTTATGGTAGGTACAAAACTGTACTTTTCAGCTGACAAATCTTCAAGGCAGTTGCCTTCATCTTCCCTTTTTCCAACTGATAGTAAATTTATGGATAGGTTGTGGAAGAAGATATATACTACCAAGTATGTTCTGGATTCCCTGACCAAGGCCTCTACTTTGCTGTCTGACATGCCTGATTCACCAGTTAAAGCTCAGCTTAATAACCTTCTGTCCATGGTATCCCAGGTGACTAGACACACTATTAAGTGCAGCTATGATGCTGTTGAAGCTTCTTCCAAATTGGCTGCTTCTGGTTCTGTCTTAGAGTTTCTTATGGCTATGACTCCAACCTTTGCCTTTGGATGTCCAAGCAAAATTGTTAGATGCCCCTTTGGATAAATCAGCACTCTTTGGAGTTACCTCTGCAGAGTTACTTACTTCACTGCAGGGAAAAGGAAAAGACTTACAGAATCTGAAACATTTATTGGTTTAACCTGTTCCCAGATTCCATAGGAACTACCCCTAAAAGCCTAGCTTCATCAGGAGGAAGTCCTCCAGTTCCTCTGTTGCTCAATCCAGGGGACGAAGGTAACTTGGGAAACAACCTGGTCCTAGATCTTCTTCCACCACAACACCTTCTTCCTTTTGGTGACAGCCAGACACAGGTAAATCTCCTCTGCTGTGACTCTCTTCCCTTGCCCACCTCCATTCCCCTCACTACGCCTAACCCTATCCCTACCCTCCTCGCAGAAAATTACCACAGACAGGTGGGTGCTCTCCATCATTGAGAGAGGATCCTTCATGACTTGGTGGGCATCTCTACTATTCCAGGGAGTTCCACAACCCCCACCCAGTCAGCTTTGACTCTTTCCCAGTATCCTGAGCCAACTCCTCTCTCAGGGCACTATAGAACAAATACCTGAGGATCAGTTAGCCAAGGGATTTTATTCCAGAATGTTTTTGGTTCCAAGAAAAGATGGTCCTTGTAGACCCATTCTTGATCTATCCTACCTCAATCTCTTCCTTAAGGTGCCTGTCTTCAAAATGTTCACATTACAGCACCTGCTTCCCCTTATCCCTCAGCAAACCTTTCTTAGCCTGTCTGGATCTGAAGGATGCTTAACTTCACATCCCTATTCATCTCACTTACAGGAAATTTCTTTTTGGCTTCCTCACATTTTCAGTTTTCTGCCTTGCCCTTTGGACTCTCCACAGCCCCAAGAGTATTCACCAAATGTCTAGCCCCAGTCATTGCATATTGCAGATTCCAGAGCATTCAAATTTATCCTTACTTGGACTATCTCCTGATTCTACACCAGGTTTCTCTCACCCTGTCTCAACAACTGGACTTGGTTTGTAGGATTTTGCAGAATCTAGATTTTACTGTGAATTGCCTAAAGTCTCAAATGACTCCCTCACAAGATCTTTTATTCTTGGGGTGCAGGATAAGGGCAGACTTTTGATGTCTGTCTTTGTACCTGCACAAAAAGTGGATTTCTCACCCATTTTTTCCATTCATGTCTACCACTACCAACCATCTCAGCCAGAGAATTCCTGAGAATCCTGGGATTTATGGCCTCCTTGATCCCTCTAGCCACGATGCACATGAGGAAGTTTCAGTGGGTATTGAGAAATTCTTGGAACCAACACGTTCATCCCTTGGAAACAAATCTTCCTCTTCTTCCTTGCTTAAAAATGGAACTTATCTGGTTACCAGCTGTCACCCTCAATCAAGAGGTGCACTTGCAGAGTCCTCCACCCAAACAGATGCATCAAATCTAGGTTAGGGGGCCTTCTTTCACAGTACCAACATCTAGCACAAAGTGCAGGGGGAGTGGTCCACTCAAAAAAGGAAGGACCACATCAACTTAAGAGTGAAGGGCCCTGTTCCTAGCAACAAAGGCCTTCCAAGAGATCCTTCTGCCCGGCACATTGAAGGTCATCACAAACATAACAGTCCTGTGGTACATAAACAGGGAGTAACAAGGTCCTACCCTCTTTGCAGTCTTGCAATTCAAATCTGGTCCCTGGCAACAGCATTACAGATCCATTTGTAGACAGTTTACATTCCATCAGAAGACAATGTGTTGGCAGACACCCTGAGCAGGACCTTAACACCCTCCCATGAATGGATGCTTCACAGGGAGGTGTTTCTTAATCTAGTCCACAGGTGGGGTATTCCTCAGGCAGATCTGTTTGCCTCCTCCCAGAACAGACAGATGCCTCACTTTTGCACAAGGCTTCCCCATCCACAAGGCTTGGAAGGTGGATGTCTTCTCCTTTTCATGGGAGGGAATGTTCCTTCATACCTTCCCCCCTATTTTCTTTGATTCGCAAAGTCCTCCTGAAAATTCAGAAGGACAAACCAAAAATCCTGTTGGTGACTCCCTTCTGGCCAAGACCACATTGATTTCCCCTACTTTTCCTTCTAGCCCAGGGCAATCACCACAGGTTACCTCTCCACTTCAACCTACTGATAAAGGACAAGGGGTCTCTTATTCATCCCACCTTCTCAATCTGACAGTGTAGGTTGAGTTCTGATCCCCTTCAGACACCTATACTCACAAGACATACTCGATGTTCTGCAGAAAGCCAGAAAACAAAGTACTAGGAGAAACTATTTACTTAACAGGACCCATCTCAAGCTTCTGTCCCAGTGGTCTTTTCCTACCTGTGTGAGTTACTGCACTCAGGGTTGACTTTTTCTTCAGTAAAAGTGCATCTCTCCAGCATTTCTGCTTGCCTTCCCTTGATCCCACCTCTGGCTTCCAGATTAGATGTCAGGCTGATGTTCTTCGTCTCCCATTGCTGCAGTCCTTACATATGGGTACTCCGCTGTCCACAATCGGCCCGAATACCAAAGAGCTAGAACCGGCGTCGGTCATCGGCGCCCGAGACTGACGTCAGTACGTGCCAGTACAAATGCGCATGACCGACGCCATAACCTCAGTCTTTCTTGCCGCGTGGTCCTATGCAGAAGCAGCATTTGCAAGTGCCGTTCGGCATTCTGGAATTGTCGGTTTTCGAGTTTCAGACCGGAGACCAAGTTGGGCTAAGTACCCCGTTGGGGACACTTTTGTCTTTTTCTTGCCTCAGTATTGACGGATGTCAGAAAAAGTTAATAACTGTATTTCTTGTGGGAAACAGATTCCTCATAGGGATTACCATTCACTCTGTATTCCTTGTTTGGGGCCTGAGCACGACGTTGTTGGGTGTCGCTTTTGTGCTACTTTTAACAAGCGTACTATTAAACGT
The DNA here is from genome assembly GCF_019279795.1 of Protopterus annectens. Classification (NCBI taxonomy): domain Eukaryota; kingdom Metazoa; phylum Chordata; order Ceratodontiformes; family Protopteridae; genus Protopterus; species Protopterus annectens. Next base: position 418,169,116 of record NC_056738.1, on the reverse strand, counting down.
CGGTTGGACTGTGCTAGGCTGGTGTTTGGTAAACGTTGTAATTACAACATGCCGTTGGATTCGCCGACTCCTGGTTCTTCTAAAAAATGTAAAGAGAAGTCTTTGTGGTCCAAACAGGATGAGTCTTCCACTCCGGACGCCGGTTCTGGAGAACCACTGACTACTTCAGCGGCTCCTTCTGAAAGTTTACCTGAGTCTCAAGGGGAGCCTTTGTTACTACAGGAAGTGGCTTCTCCTGTGTTAGGCCAGGCTGAGGGTGCTTCTCTGATGTCTGTGGTTCCCTCCCCTCATAGGGTAGTTAGGCCTCCTCCTTCTCAAAGCAAAGCCCATTCTAAGTCTAAGTCTGCCCCTGCTGGTGCTAGTCCCCAGGATCCAGCTCCTAGGAAGCACATGTTAAAGATGGCTGAAGATTTGATTACTTTAATTAGGGGTTCTATGCCCCCCCCCTGCAAAGAGGCCCAGGGTAGAGACAGAGTTGGAGGGTTTGGTTCAGTCTTCCAATGAGTCAGATTCCTCTGTAGAAGAACTTCAGGATTTCCCTCCCTATTCTGATTCGGAGGCTGAGGACACTACTCCCTCTCGTCCCCTCCAGAAGATTTTTCTTTCTCTGAGACTTTGCATTCCATGAGGGAACATTTCAAATGGGAGGGCCAGGATTATTCTGATTCTCGAAAAAGGCTAAGAGAATTCTTGTTTTTGCCTCAGCATAGGCCCTTGGCTATTCCCCCTGTACTGGATGTTGTTCAGGATGTATTTTCTGAGGCTGCACTTAACCCAGATTCTCTACCTCCTGCCCCGGTTAAACCAGATAGATACTACAGGGTTCCGGAAGCTCACAAGTACTTAGTCCTAGGGCTGATCCAGAAACTATTACTCAAGGCCCCAAAGGTGTTAGGGCTTCTGTGGTTAGGAATCCAGTTCCTCTGGACAAGGATGCTAGGGCCCTGGATAGGTGGGGTAAAAAACTGTATACCTCTTCTACTTTGGCTATGAGAGCTTTAAATTGTCAGTTTCATATGCTCAGGTATCAAAATTATTTGCTGGGCCAATTGAAATGTAAAGTAGATGCTTTAGCTGAAGGTATTGAATGTAAGGAGCTTCAGGATTTAGTGCATGCTTCAGACCAAGTTGGTAAGCATTCTTTGCAGTGTGGTTTTGATGCTTTACAGGCTTCTTCCAGGGTGGCTGCTACTAGTTCAGTTGTTCGCAGGCATGCCTGGCTTAAAGATCAGACCTTGTTGGAGCATGTTAAGGCTCGAATTATGGATGCTCCTCTGCAATCTGATGTTCTTTTTGGCCCTCCAGTAGAATCAGTTTTGAAAAATGGAGGAAAAGCTAAGTCTATGCAGACAGTTAAGGACTTTTACAGGTTCAGCCCCTAAGTTCAGTAGGAATTGGCCTGCTAAGGGATGGTCTTTCCTCTTGGATTATCAACCTAGGGGCAGGTCGAGGCGAGGTAGAGGTAGGGCTTCTTCTCAGGGCCCTGTTACTTCTAGGTCTTTGAGTCCTTCTACCCCTTCTGCTGGGGAGGGCAGGGGTCAGTCCTTTCGGAAACAGACCCAATGACCTTTGTCTTCAGCTGCCGGACTCTGCCTTGCTGGCAGCTCCTCTAGGAGGAAAACTGGGACTTTTCAAAAGGAATTGGCATTTGGTTACCCAAGACAAATGGGTATTGGACATAATAAATCGAGGCTACAAATTTTATTTTCACATTCCTCCTTTCAAAGGTATGCGGATGTGCCTCATCAGCAAAGACTGGAAGCACAGGCACAAATTTCTTCTCTGCTTCAGTTGGGAGCAATACAGGAAGTACCTTCTGCAGAAAGAGGCACAGGGTTTTATTCCCGTCTTTTCTTAGTGCCAAAGAAAGGAAATACTTGGAGGCCAATTCTGGATTTGTCCATTCTAAACACCTTTCTGGAAATTCCAAAATTCAAGATGTTAACACTGCAACAGCTGTTACCTATGCTGGGCAAAGATCACTGGATGGTGACTCTGGATCTCAGAGGCCTATGTTCACATTCCTATCAGGCCCAGTTGCAGAAAATTCCTGAGATTTCGGAATGGGAATTTGCATTATCAGTTCTCTGCATTGCCCTTTGGCTTGTCTACTGCCCAGGGTATTCACAAAAGTCCTGGCTCCAGTAATAGCTTTTCTCAGACTAACAGGAATTCAAATTTATCCTTATCTGGACGACTGTTTGATTCTGGCTCAAGGCAAGCACGAACTTAGTCAACATCTGCAGTATGTAATGACAGTTTTAAGTTGCCTAGGGTATTCTGTGAACGAAATAAAGTCCAGTCTAGTACCCTCACAAGAGATGTGTTTTCTGGGTGTAAGACTGAATACAGCTGCTCAGATGGCATTTCTTACCCCAGACAAACAAAGAAATCTTCACCTATACTTCCAACAGCTATCAGTAATGTCCAGGCTGACTGCAAGGACAGTCCTTCAAGCCTTGGGGTTCATGGCATCTTGCATTCTAGTACTTCCCAATGCCAAACTGCATATGAGGAAGCTACAATGGTATCTCAAAAGCGTTTGGACTCAACACAGCCACGATTTGGACACTGTCATTGATTCTACCTTGCATTCAGAAAGAATTTCTGTGGTGGGCTCAGGAATGTCACCTAAACAAGGGGCTCTCTGTGACCCAACCAGAGGCAAGTCAGATATTAACGACAGACGCTCGAGTCAGCCTGGGGAGCTCATTTCAGAGGAAAATGGATTCAAGACCTTTGGCCCCAGAGCTACTTCACTTGCATATCAACATGAAAGAGATGCTGGCAGTTCAATTTGCTTTGAAGGATTCAAGAGCCTACTTCAACCAGGACTGGTGTTGATTCGAACAGACAACACAACTGTCATGTGGTACATCAACAAGCAGGGGAACTCATTCTTACCCTCTTTGCAGACAAGCAATGCTGTTATGGGAAACTGCTTTGAATCTGCACATCACTCTTCGAGCACAGTTTCTGCCAGGAGCACAAAATTCGTTAGCAGATGTTCTGAGCAGACAAATTGTGGATCCTCACGAATGGAAATTGGACCCTCAGGTATTTCTTCAGTTGACCAGGGCTTGGGGAACTCCAGACATAGATCTGTTCGCTTCTCCTCTGAATTTACAACTGCCACTGTTTTGCACAAGGCTGTTTCATCCAAAAGCCTGGAAAATAGATGCACTATCCTTCAGTTGGAGCAACCTTCACGTGTATGCTTTTCCTCCTTTGCCTCTTCTTCCAAAGGTGCTGTTGAAAGTCAGGAGGGACAAGCCTTGCATGATCCTTATAGCACCGGATTGGCCTCGTCAGCATTGGTACCCTCTGTTGAGGAGCTTAATTCATGGAACACCTTGGCCATTACCACAGATGCCTCACGTATTGTCTCAGGAAAACAATCAATTTCTCAATGTCAGGGTGCAATCCCTACACCTGACAGCCTGGCACATTCTGTTTTAGAGAAGGAGGGCCTTCAGCTCCCTCAACAAGTTTTGGATGTTGTTTTAGAAGCCAGGCGTCCTAGTACTCGAAAAGTTTATGCTGATAAATGGAAGAGATTTTTTCTTTGGAGTTCAGATAAAGGCTTTGATGTCAAATTGCCTAATTTAAGTTGTACATTGCAATATTTGACTATTTTATTGGACAAGGGTTTGTCCTTCTCTTCTATAAAAGTGCATGCTGCAGCTATTTCTGCTCACTATGATTGTGACCCTCCTTTATTTTCACATCCATTGGTTAAACAGTTTCTTAGAGGGGCAAAGAATATAAGACCCCACGGAGGGCTCCTACTCCTACCTGGGATCTTAATTTTGTTTTGGAAAAGCTGACTCTGCCTCCTTTTGAACCTGCAGCTACAGCTGAATTGAAGTTGTTGTCTTGGAAGACTTTTTTTATTGGCTGTTACTTCTGCTAGAAGGGTATCTGAATTACAGGCCCTCATGGCAGTGGAACCTTTTCTGATTTTTCACAAGGACAGAGTTTCCTTGCGTACTAATCCTACTTTTCTGCCTAAAGTGATTTCTAATGTGGCATTGAACCAATCTATACATTTGCCTACTTTTTATGCTGACCCCCAAAATGAAGGGGAAAAAGTTTTGCATTCTTTGGATGTACATAGGCAGATGTTCTTCATTCCACATTGCTGCAGTCCTAACTATTGGGGTAGTCCGCTGTCCAGTCGGCCCGAATACCAAAGTATATGGCTGACGTCGGTCAGGGCGCATTAGACTGACGTCAGTACGTCAGGGTACTAATGCGCATGACCGACGTCATATCCTCAGTCTTTTTTGCCGCATGGTCCGATGCAGAAGCAATTTTGCGAGTGCAGGTTGGCGTTCTGAAAGTTTCTGAAGTCAGAGTTTCAGACCGAATCAAAGTTGGCTAAGTACCCGCTTGGGGAATATTTTGTTTTTCTTGCCTCAGTATTTAACCGGATGTCAGAAAAAGTGAATAACTGTATTTCTTGTGGGAAACAGATACCTCATAGGGATTACCATACTTTGTGTATTCCTTGTTTAGGGCCTGAGCACGACGTTGTTGGATGCCGCTCTTGTGCTAGATTTAACAAACGCACTATTAAGAGAAGGTTAGACTGTGCCAGGTTAGTTTTTGGGAAGCGTTGTAATTATAAAATGCCGGCGGAGGCTCCCACGCCGCCGCCAAAAGCGCAAGGACAAAGCAGCAAAGCCTAGAGTGGAAGAACCGACAGTCCCAGACGTCGAATCTTTAGAAGGCTCAGTGGAGCCGGAGGTTTTGCCAGGTGTTTCTTTGGAGTCTCAGGGAGAGACTTTACTGTTACAGGATGTATCCTGCAGGAAGTAGGCCAGGCTGACGGGGCTTCTCAGGTGGCTGTTCTTCCCTCTCTTCCTAAGGTGGTTAGAGCCTCCCCTTCTGTTTCCAAGGCTTCTTTGAGAGGCAGGCCAAGTTTAACTTCAGTGGGGGTTTCTCCTAGTGCTTCAGGGTCTTTGCCTAAGAAACATATGCTTAAAATGGCAGAGGATTTGATTACTATGATTAGAGGTTCTATGCCCCTCCTGATAAGAGGCCTAGGGTGGAACCTGAGTTTGAGAGTTTTGAGCAATGTTCGGAGGCTTCTGAGTCTTCGGCTGAAGACTTGCAGGAGTATCCTCCTTATTCTGATTCTGATGTGGATGATTCTACTCCTTCAGCTTCTCCTCCTGAGGATTTTTCATTTTCAGAGACTCTGCATTCCATGAGGGAGCATTTTAAATGGGAAGGTCAAGATTTCTCTGATTCCAGGAAGAGGCTTAGGGAATTCTTGTTTTACCCCAGCATAGGCCTTTAGCTATACCTCCTGTTCTGAATGTGGTGGAAGATGTTTTTGCAGAGGCTTCCCTCAATCCTGATTCTTTGCCTCCTGCCCCAGTTAAACCGGATAGGTACTATAGGGTGCCTGAAGCTCATAAGTATCTTTTAAGAGTCCTAGGGCAGACCCGAAACTGTCTCTCAGGGGCCTAAAGGTGTGAAGGCCTCTGTTGTTAAAAATCCTGTTCCTCCTGATAAAGAGGCAAGGGCTTTGGATAGATGGGGAAAGAAAGTGTATACTTCTTCCACTTTAGCCATGAGGGCGTTGAATTGTCAGTTTCACATGTTAAAATATCAGAATTATCTCCTTTCACAATTGAAATCTAAGGTGGATGCTCTGGCAGAAGGTATTGAGTGTAAAGAGTTGCAGGATTTAGTTCATGTGTCTGAACAGGTGGGTAAACATTCCTTGCAATGTGGTTTTGATGCTGTGCAGGCCTCCTCGAGGGTGGCTGCCACTGGTTCTGTTCTTCGTAGGCATGCCTGGTTGAGAGATCAGAATTTAGCTGAGCATGTTAAAACAAGGATTTTGGATGCTCCTTTGCAGTCTGATGTGTTGTTTGGTTCGCCTGTGGAAGCAGTCTTAAAGAAAATGGAGGACAAGGCTAAGTCTATGCAAACTGTTAAGGATTTTTGCAGGTGCAGCCTCCAAGTTTAGTAGAAATTGGCCTACTAAGGGATGGACTTATCCTGCTTATGATTCCCAGTCTAGGGGTAGGTCTAGACGTGGTAGGGGCAGAGCTCAAGGTTCTTTTAGGCCTAGGACAGGGAGTTCCCCTGCTCAGACTTCTGGTGAGGGCAGGGGTCAGTCCTTTCGTAAGCAGACCCAATGACCTGCCTTTTCAGCTGCCAGTACATTCTCGCCTGGCAGCACCTTTGGGAGGAAGGCTGTCTCTTTTCAAAGAAAATTGGGATTTAATTACCCAAGACAGATGGGTTCTGGATATCATTCACCACGGTTACAGGTTTTATTTCCATACCATGCCTCCTTTCAAAGGCATGCCAGACATTCCTCCTCTACAAAGACAAGAGGCTCACAAGCAAATTTCTCTGTTGCTCCACATAGGGGCCATTCAGCCAGTTCCTGTGCCAGAAAGGGGCCTAGGATTTTATTCTCGCCTGTTCCTAGTACCGAAGAAGGGGAACACGTGGAGGCCAATTTTGGATTTATCTATCCTCAACACTTATCTGGACATTCCCAAGTTCAAAATGTTGACGTTACAACAGCTTTTACCTCTGCTGGGCAAGGATCACTGGATGGTAACTTTAGATCTCAAGGAAGCTTACCTTCATGTGCCTATAAGACTAAGTTGCAGGAAGTATCTGCGTTTTGAGCTGGAAATTCTCATTATCAGTTCTCTGCATTGCCCTTTGGCTTATCCACTGCGCCCAGAGTATTCACAAAGGTTCTGGCTCCAGTGATAGCTTACTTCAGGCTAAAAGGAATTCAAATCTATCCTTACTTGGACGACTGCCTGATTCTAGCTCAAGAAAAGGAAGACCTTCTACAGCATTTGGATTATGTCATAGCAGTGCTAAGATGCCTAGGGTATTCTGTGAACGAAATAAAGTCCAGTCTAGTACCCTCTCAAGACATGTGCTTTCTGGGTGTGAGACTGAATACAGCAGCCCAGATGGCCTTTTTAACCCCGGACAAACAAAAGAATCTTTCCAGTTACTTCCATCAACTATCTCTTCAGTCCGGGCTGACTGCAAGGACAGTCCTTCAAGCCTTAGGGTTCATGGCATCTTGTATTCTGGTGCTTCCCAATGCCAAACTGCATATGAGGAAGCTGCAATGGTATCTCAAAAATGTATGGACACAGCACTGCCAGGATTTGGACACTGTCATTCAAATAATACCTTGCATTCAAAAGGAATTTTTGTGGTGGGCTCAGGAATGTCACCTAAACAAGGGACTCTCTGTGACCCGCCAGAGGCGAGTCAGATTCTAACGACAGATGCCTCAGACATTGCTTGGGGAGCTCATCTAAATGGAAAGTGGATACAAGACAAGTGGCCTGCCAGACTACAGCATCTACATATCAACATGAAAGAGATGTTAGCAGTCCAGTTTGCATTAATGGCTTTCAAGGAATTACTTCTTCCAGGGCAGGTGTTGATTCTAACAGACAACACAACTGTCATGTGGTACATCAACTAACAAGTGGGTACACATTCTTACCCATTGTGCAGGCAAGCAATGATTTTATGGGAGACTGCGCTCAGCTTGCAACTAACTCTTCAGGCAAGGTTTCTGCCGGAGCACAGAACTCCTTAGCAGATGTGTTAAGCAGACAAATCATGGATCCCCACGAGTGGAAACTGGATCTTCATGTATTTCAAAAATTGACAGTGTCATGGGGAACTCCAGACATAGATCTGTTCGCTTCTCCACTAAACCACCAGCTGCCAAAGTTTTGCACAAAGAGGTTTCATCACACAGCTTGGAAAGTGGATGCTCTTTCTTTCAGTTGGAAAAATCTTCATGTGTATGCTTTTCCACCTCTGCCTCTTCTCCCAAAGGTGCTTCTAAAGGTCAGACAAGACAAGCCAAGGATGATTTTAATAGCTCCAGATTGGCCTCGCAGCACTGGTACCCATTACTGAGGAGTCTGGTAAGGAAGCCTCCATGGCCTTTACCCTTGATTCCACACCTGTTGTCTCAGAGGGACGGTCACCTGCTCAATGTCAAGCTTCACTCTCTTCATCTAACAGCCTGGCATATTCTGTTTTGAAAGACAGCAGGTCTCAACTTCATCAACAAGTTTTAAATGTGATTATGGAAGCCAGAAGACCTAGTACAAGGAAAGTGTACGCAGAAAAATGGAAGAGATTTTTATTTTGGAGTGCAGCAAACAATTTGGAGATTTCTGAGCCTAATTTGAGTGTGGCTCTTCAATATCTTACTGAGTTGTTGGACAAAGGTTTGTCTTTCTCTTCCATTAAGATTCATGCTGCAGCAATTTCAGCTCACTATGATTGTGACCCACCATTGTTTTCGCATCCTTTGTTCAAGCAATTTCTTAGAGGGGCAAAGAATATAAGACCCCCGTAGAGCTCCTACTCCTGCTTGGGATCTCAATTTTGTGTTGGAGAAACTTACTCTACAACCTTTTGAGCCTGCTACTGCTGAATTGAAATATTTGTCATGGAAGACTGCTTTTTGTTGGCCATTACTTCTGTAAGAAGGGTTTCTGAGTTGCAGGCCCTTATGGCGGTAGCGCCTTTTTTCATTTTTCATAAGGATAGGGTATCTTTACGAACTAATCCTTCCTTTATGCCTAAGGTGGTTTCTAGTGTGGCTTTAAACCAAACTATTCATTTGCCTACTTTTTATGCAGATCCCCAAAATAAAGGGGAAAAGATTTTGCACACTTTAGATGTACACAGGCAATTGCGTTATTATTTGAGCAGGACTAAGGATTTTAGGCAGTCTCAGCAGTTGTTTGTTTCTTTTGCTTTGGGTTCGCAGGGCAAGCCTGTGTCAAAACAAACTATTTCTAGGTGGATTGGGTTTTGCATTGCATTTTGTTATTCCCATCATGGCAAGGAGATTCCAGCTGGAATTAGGCCTCATTCCATTAGGGCTACTGCCACTTCTACAGCATTTCTAAGGGGTGGCCACTAAGGATATTTTGGAGGCAGCTACTTGGAGTTCAGTGCATACTTTCTCTAAGCATTATCACCTTCCTCTCTACTCTAAGTCTAGGGCTGGTTTTGCCACAGCTATTTTGCAAGGCATGTTGTCAGTTCCTGCTTCCTTATGATTTGCCAGCCTCCCTTACCTCTGCTTTGGGATTCTACCCAATAGTTAGGACTGCAGCAATGTGGAATGAAGAACATAGTACAGTTTTGTACCTACCATAAATGTAGATGTTCGAGGATCCACATTGCTGCAGTCCAATTTACCCTCCCTCCTTCCCTCTGTGTTTAAGGGTGGTTGTGTAGGTGAGGTTATATTCTGGTAATTTTGTATATATTGTACATATTTTTGGTGCAGGTATGTTTGGAATTTTTGGTTTTGGCCTTAGCTTTCAGGGTCTTCTGACATCTGGGGCAAGAAAAGACTGAGGATATGACGCCGGTCATGCGATTAGTACCCTGACGCTGACGCCAGTCTACGCGCCTGACCGACGTCAGCCATATACTTTGGTATTCGGGCCGACTGGACAGCGGACTACCCCAATAGTTAGGACTGCAGCAATGTGGATCCTCGAACATCTACATTTATGGTAGGTACAAAACTGTACTTTAAGGTATTATTTGTTCAGAACCAAAGAGTTCAGAAGATCTCAACAATTATTTGTTTCGTTTGCTTTGACTTCACGAGGGAAAGCTGTCTCGAAACAAACTATTTCCAAGTGGATTGGCCATTGTATTGCATTTTGTTACTCTCATCATGGAAAGGAGGTTCCAGTTGGGATCAGGCCTCATTCTACTAGGGCTACGGCCACCTCTACTGCTTTTTTGAGAGGGGTAGCTACTAAAGACATTCTAGAGGCAGCTACTTGGAGTTCTGTACATACCTTTACAAAACATTATCATTTACCTCTTTATTCTAGGTCTAGGGCTGGGTTTGCCACTGCAATCTTACAGGGCATGTTAGCAGCTCCTACTGCTATTTAGTTAGCCAGCCTCCTTTTTCCGTTGCTCTGGGATTCTACCCATATGTAAGGACTGCAGCAATGGGAGACGAAGAACATAGTACAGTTTTGTACCTACCATAAATGTAGACGTTCGAGGATCTCCATTGCTGCAGTCCAATTTTCCCTCCCTCCTTCCCCTTTTCTTTTTAGGTTGGGGTTTGGGTGGTATTTTTGCATTCTGACGCCTGAGGCAAGAAAGACTGAGGTTATGGCGTCGGTCATGCGCATTTGTACTGGCACGTACTGACGTCAGTCTCGGGCGCCGATGACCGACGCCGGTTCTAGCTCTTTGGTATTCGGGCCGATTGTGGACAGCGGAGTACCCATATGTAAGGACTGCAGCAATGGAGATCCTCTAACATCTACATTTATGGTAGGTACAAAACTGTACTTTTCTGAAAGGGGGTCCTTCATATTAGACCTCCTCGTAAGCCCATTCCCCCACCTTGGGATCTTAACTTTGTGTTGGAAAAACTTACACTAGCTCCCTTTGAGCCAGTCCATTTTTCCTCTCTTAAATTCTATATTTGGAAAACAGTCTTGTTACTGGCTATCACCTCTGCCAGGAGGGTCTCTGAGATCCAAGCCCTTATGGCTTCACCTCCCTAACTTGTTTTCCACTAACCCATCCTTCATGCCAAAAGTAGTTAATGAAATATTAAACCAGACCATAAATTTGTCTGTTCTCTACCTTCAACCATAGAACTCCTCAGGAAGGACTTTGAGTTCCTTGGATGTTCACAGGCAACTGAGGATGTCCTTCAAGGATGCATCTGCAGTCATCACAGGCATGGCTTTAGTGTGCTTCGCAGCTTTAGCCCTGGTGAAGGCCTTAATAGACATGGATGCAGGAGGCCTGGCTGCACCACGTGCTGGTGTAGCTTTGTCTACAGGTATGGTGTCGGAAGATTCCAATACACCAGTTTCAGAAGGCAATTCTGTAACTGACTCTGTAGGGGCCTCCGGGACCAAGGCTGTCAGTTGTATTAATTCAGGGTTCGGAAGTTCCAAGGACTCTGTTTCAGCCGAGACACTCGCAGTAGACCTAGCCGCGGTTTCAGCCGAAACCGCGGTCTGCGTTTGTCGGTCCTTGTCTTTCCGTTTCTTAATTAAATGAGATGTCGGGGTTTCCGACGGCATTTTGTATGAAAAACTATCCCCAAAAAACTCTTCTGCGAACTCCGACCGACGTCTAAGAGTGCGTCGGTTGAAGGAAGCGCAGGCTGAACAGGCCGAGATGTCATGGTCTGGGCCTAAGCAGGGGAGACAGTAAGAGTGGAAATCCTTATGAGGTATTTGTTTCCCACAAGTTAAACAATTATTAACTTTTTCTGACATCGGCTGAGGCAAGAGAGTCCCCAACGGGGTACTTAGCTTTTGAAGTCTTCGGATAGCGATTTTACTGGAGCTGGCCGACCGGCACTTGCGAACTGCTTCTGCCTCGGGCACCATGTGGCAAGAAAGACTGAGGAAGATGGCGTCGGATGACGCTTTTATACCCCAGGCGCTGTGACATCGGGGAAGGGGCAACATCAGCCGACGCCGGACCCAGACTTTGGAATCCGGCCAACCGAAGGGCTGCCTGAGGCAGGACAACCCATATGTGATGACTGCAGATGCATACCTATCGGACATCTACATTTATGGTAGGTACAAAACTGTACTTTCTATTTAGACAAGACCAAACCCTTTAGACAGTCTGATCAACTTTTTGTCTCCTTTCATCCTTGGACCCTCGGTAAGGCCGTGTCAAAACAGACAATTGCCTCTTGGATTTCTAAGGCCATTGCCTTTTGCTATTCCTTTCATGGAAAACAGTTGAATTCATTTGTCAAAAGCCCATTCCACCAGAGCGGTTTCCTCTTCATCAGCCTTTTTCAAGGGCATTGATGATGATTCTCTTCTGGAGGCAGCAACTTGTTCTTCAAATATACCTTCACCAAGCATTATAAATTGGACTCCATCTCCAGGGCTAGGATAGGGTTTGCTAGATCTATTCTGCAGGGTCTCCTAGATTCTGCTTCCCTATCTGCCCCCCACATTACTGCCTAGAGAACTTTGGTACTCTCCCTAAAATTAAGAATACTGCAACATGAAAATAGAAGGGCATAGAATAGTTGTGTAAGAACTTACCATAACCATATATGTCCTCTTCCATGTTGCAGTATTCAATCCCACCACCTACCCCCCTTCTCTTTTGACCATGTTATGAACAGGGTCATTGCCCTGACTACTGTGACTGGCTGGGGTTTTGTACTACTTTTACTCCTCCTATGTATTCTTGGGGGTCTCTCTATATGTGGCAGCCAGTTCTGAACTGAGTACGTGCAGACATCACAGATATAGCACACGTCAGTTTATGGCACCTACATGCAGTGTCGTACGTACCCCTGCTTCTAAAACTTTGATGTACTGGCCGGATGTCTGGTGCTGCTGGCAGCAACTCCTTAAGGTTAAGAATACTGTCATATGGAAGATAAGGACATCTATAGTTATGGTAAGTACACAACTATTCTTTCCTTACAGAAGCCTATTAGATGTGTATCTTATAGACTTGAGTCATAGACCACTAGTTCATTGTTGGTATTGCTTTGTTTTACTGTGTGTGTGTGTGTGTGTAACTGTGTGTGTGTGTAACTGTGTGTGTGTGTGTAACTGTGTGTGTGTGTGTAACTGTGTGTGTGTGTGTGTCTGTGTAACTGAATTATGTGTCTACAATAAACTATTGGATCTACATCGTGGTGCATCTTTACTAAGGTTACTGCCAAGCCAGGCAATGTTTAGTTGTATTTGGCGCCTTTTTTACACATTTCATTGGAGTTATTGGTTCATCCGGTTACTTGACTGAGGCCCCTGAGCATACCTCTGAACTGTCCAGATTTTTACCTCATCTTTTCGGTGTGTACCTTATAAAATGTTTTTTTTTTTTGGCAAGCCATTGAGGAATAAAGTCACTAAATAATGATAGAAGTTTGAGTTTCAGACTTCACACCCTTAAGGAAATGCATGCTAATGCAAAAATATGTTAGTTTATCAACTTTCTATGTTTATAAGATCAATTTTAAAAATTGCCTTTATTTTTGGGCCTTTGTCTCACCATTGTTTTTGGCTTTGTCCAAATTTATTGCACAAAGTGAGGTATGTTCCTGAGGTTTGGATATATTTAGTGGGACTTTGACTGCCGACAGACCAAGACCCTTTGCAAGGTCAGGCTATGTACATGGCCCCATGTGGGTGTTTTTTGTTAAGTTTTTAGCATTCATTTGTAATATAATTTTTATGTGTAACACAGACTGTTGACAATGAGTTATTTTTTTTATGTTGCATTTCTTATGCTGCATGAAGTAATTGCAATTCTTTCATAATAACTTGGAGCTAGACCATGAGATGCAGAGCAGTGGTTGTTGTTTTAAAAATCTAGAGCCAAAATAGCAAGAATTGGTCAGGTTTTGATCTTTTATTGAAATGCCTATTGAACAACACTGAAATAGCAAACTCTTCTAAAATCTGCTACATATTTATACCGTAGCTGTTATGAAGTGTAGAACTGCAACTGTATGTCAGCAAATGGTGAACAGAAAGCGGATAGGGATAACATGTAGTGAGAAGTTTTTTTTTCTTTAAGTAAATGAAACAAATGAACAAAAGTCTGTCTTTAATTTCAGAGAAACTGGAGAAGAAGGAATATGTGCAAGTGTCTTGTTTTAAAAAGAGAAGATACAGAAGCACATATTAAAGAAAAGCAGAAAATACTTTAACTGAAAATAGTGACAGCTGAATAAATAAAAAAAGTTATACAAATTTCATCACTTTAGTGTACAGCACTAAGGTCATTTCATTTTAACTTCAAGAAGGCACAGAATGGCTTTAGACACTATTCTAAATGAGGTTTCATTGCATTGCACACCAATCTTAAAGGATGCACATTTCTTCAGTAACATTTTTTATTTTCTCAACTGCATCATAGATGTGCCGATTTCTGCAGTCATTTATGTGGTAGATTTAAATAAAGGTATACACAAAGAAACCACAAGTATGGCTGGTGCAAAGGCCCAGAACACTGAAAGTAATCTCAAAACTGGCCAGCACCTTAGTGAAACCAAAAACTATTTATTAGTGGCAACTCCAAATGCTATAGTAGAACGTAGCTATAATAAAGCAGTCAAACCGGTTTCGGCATCCATATGTCAGTCTCTCCAGCATGTTTAATTTATGTCACAGGCAAAGTTCAGGTCCTTGGATTTTGGTGCTGTTTTGTAAATGTGCATGAGGTCCATCAGAGCTGGGTCTGAGGTTGTTTTATATGCCAGGCAAAGGTAACCTCTCGGTAACCTGTAGAAGACTGCCTTAAGGCCCAACCTCTTTAGGACAGGGTATTCATACCCTGGTTTCTCCTGGTGAGAACCATATGAGAGTGTTCCAACTGTTGCAAGTGCCTGGTTAGGTATGCCAAAGGGAGCACTGTATTTCATGAAGGGGTTTTATGAATTCACTGTCCAACAGGTGCAATCCATTGATATATATATATTATGTGTGTGGGGCAGCCGCGGTGGTGCAGCGGGTTAGCATTGTTGCCTCACAGTAAGAGGCTCTCTGGTTCGATTCTCACTGGGGTGCCTTCCTTGCGGAGTCTACATGTCCTCCCTGTGGTCGCATGGGTTTCTTCGGGTGCTCCGGTTTCCTCCCACATCCCAAAGACATGCTGTAGGTGGATTGGACACTCTGCATTGGCCCGTAGTGTGTGTGTGTGTGTGTGTGTGTGCATGTTTGTCTCTTCTGTAGAAGGTTGGGTGCCAGGCTGGCAACTTGACACTGTAAAGCTCCACTGCCAATCGTTCTCCGGACCGTTGTTCCGCTGTGGCAACCCCTAACCGGGATAAGCTGAAAGGAGGTGTGATGCCTTCCTCAGTGAACACAGCACACAAGTATTTCATGGTGTAAATACACATCACATTTACATAATTAAAGTTGCTCATTAAGACCAGGTCTAAACAATCCCCCTAGTCTGATGATCCAATTGCGTTCCTTAGCATTTAAAATAGAGTGCCAACCCATTTTGCCCTGTCTCACCTATCTTGACCTAGCCAAGGCTTTTCTTACACAGTCTCCAACTCTGGTATTGAGAAATTCTCCCAGCTGGGGATTAACCCTTGCATCATTAGATAGGTAGCCAACTGGCTCACCAACAGAACACATACTGTCAGAGTTGGTGACTACCTCGACCTGTAGACCCACCATCAGTGGTGTACCACAAGGATGTGAGCTTGGCCCTGTACTGTTTGGAATCTTTTTCTCTGTAGTCCAGGTTAAAGTAGATGCCTTTGGCTTACCAGGTTCTCTGATTGCAAATTCGGTGCAGTCAGTAAGTCCCCCAGCGATGTGAACATATTACAGGAGGGGCTAACACAAACAAATGATTGGTGCCAAAGCCACGGTCTAAAACTAAATGCAAAAAAGTGCATTATTATCCCCTTGGGCAAAGCAGGATTCCCTGCTAATTACCATATTGACAGCACCCCCCCGCCCCAGGTTCAAAGCCAGTGATGTGAGAACTGGTAACACAGGTAGATAGTAATCTGAACTTTGACCACCAAGTTTCCACAGTGTTAAGGAAAGCCATCTACATTGCACATCTCATAAGTAAGGGTGTCATGTTTAGGTCTAAGGATGTTATAACTCCACTGTACTTGACCCTCATCAAACCATTATTGAGTACAATGCCCCCTTTTGTATGTACTTCACCAGATACCTGCAGCAGGTGGACAAGACCATAAGAGGTTTCTCACCAAGAAAATACAGGGCCTCCAAACCATTACCTATGTGAATAGAATGAAAGCCCCATCACTGGTACTGTGTATCTTATAGGCTGCTGAGAAGTGACTTGTGCCTGGCATACAGGCCGCCTCCGACCCTGCCCTGATGTAAATGCTGCACATCTGCAAGTCAAATGGCACAAGAGTCCGTTACTCTTAGGATCTTAACCTAGCCTGTGACTTAAACAGAACATACTGGAGAGACAGCTGTATCTCCCAGAGATGGCTGCTTCTCTGGAATAAACTTCCATTTCACGTGAAGCAGATCTCCTCAGTGACCCTATTCAAGCACAACCTAGACAAATGGATGGGAGAATGCAAATTCACCTTGGGGTGTAGCACCCATGTCTCTCATGGACAGGGGTAGTCTGTGTTGATGATAGACATGCCCTGTGAATTATGTCCGTTTAACCAAGTTCACTTTGTGTTCATGTATCTGTTATCCTGTTTATGCCTATAACCAAGTTTATTTTGACTATTTATGACTGTAGATTGCCTACAGTGACAGACAAAAGTGGTGGTGGTATGTAACCAGGAAGGCAATCTTTGAGACATTCTGTATATCAGAATGAACTCCACTAATGACAGTAGTGTTACTGTGTAGGCCTTATTACACTGTTTCGCTATTTATAGGACATTAATCTTGACATGTAGTGACTGGAGTTAATGTGTCCATGTTTGATAAACTCCGATCTTACCTTTTCTTTGTCCTTACCAGTTTTTCATAGTCAAAACTTACACTTCATCACAGTTTCATATTTCTAATCTGTTTTTTTTCTGAGTAGCTTTCAATTCTGTTGCAACACTAAGCTTTCCTTGACGCACAGCACTGAATTATGCTGCCTGATTTACGCATTTGTCACAGTGATCCTACAGTAAAAACAGGCGGTCATCCATTACAAGAAGAAAAGTTTGGGTTTTCACCAATCACTGGCTGGCATGAACTTGTAATTGTGAATATTGTACACTGGCGTTTTTTTCCATCATTTCCCATTCCAGGCAGTTTAGTAGTTACATGTAGTACCTTACTTAATCTTCAACATAATTTCATTTTGTGTTTGTTTATGCCTTTCCAAGAGTCCAGTGACTATACAAGGTAGATTTATGTTTCAGTATTGGAATTCACTGCCATATTTTTTGTCTTTGTTAAACTGCCATTCATTACCATTGTGCAGACTTTGAGGTGCCATTGGCATAAATATACATAAGTGGGATCACAACTGTAAACTTTTTGATGTGCCCTGTGGACATATCCATGACTGAGATGATGATTGTTCATTTTTTGTGGTGCCCTGTGTGCCATATCTATTAGCAAGATTATCGTTGTACAGTTTTGCTGGTGCTCTTCATGTACACATCCTTGAGTGAGATTTCATTATATATTTTTTTCTTGTGTTGAATTATGCACACGTGCAGGAGTCAAATTATCACTCTTAAGTTTTGAGGTGCTCTATGCACACACAGCAGCGAGTAAGATTATCATTTTACAATTTTTGAGGTGCCCCGTGTGTGTATCCATGAGTGTGATTGTTGTTGCACAGATGTCCTTCAAGGATGCATCTGCAGTCCTTACAAATGGGTTGTCCTGTCGTCAGGCAGCCCTTCGGTCGGCCGGATTCCAAAGTCTGGGTCTGGCCTCGGCTGGTGTCGCACTTCACCCGACGTCATAGCTGCAGTTATTCGGGTATAAAGGCATCAGCCAACGCCATTTTCCTTAGTCTTTCTTGCCGCGTGGCGCCCGAAGCAGAAGCTGTTCGCAAGTGCCGGTCGGTCAGAACCAGAGATTACTACTTCTGAAGACTTCTATAAAGCTAAGTACCCCGTTGGGGACTCTTTCTTGCCTCAGCCGATGTCAGAAAAAGTGAATAACTGTTTAACTTGTGGGAAACAAATACCTCATAAAGATTTCCACTCTTACTGCTTACCTTGTTTAGGCCCAGACCACGACGTAGCAGCTTGTCTAGCCTGTGCTTCTTTTAACCGACGGACACTTAGACGTCGGTTGGAATTTGCTGAGGAGTTTTTCGGCTCCAATTTTGCTTACATTATGCCGTCGGATCCTCCGACTATGCAAATATCTAAAAAGCGCAAGGAAAAGGACCGACACTCGCGGTCTGCGGTTTCGGTCGAAACCGCGGTTAAGCCAACCGCAAGTGTCTCTGTTTTGGCTGAAACCGAGCTAGCAGTTCTTCCTTCAGCCGAAAACTTACCTCCTACCGAGGCCTCTTCCAACCTGGTGGAATCGGCTTCTGATATCCCTCCTGCTCTTGCAGTTTCTCAGGAATTATCTGACACTATCCCCTTGGATATCTCTACCCCTGCACGTGGAGCTGCTAGGCCACCTGCATCCATGTCCATTAAGGCCTTTGCCAGGGCTAAAGCAGCTAAAACTACTAAATCTGTGCCTGCTAAGACCCCCTCTCACAGGCCTAGCTCTAGTTCAATGCTTAGTCTAGCAGAGGATCTCATTTCTTTAATCCGGGGATCCCAACCTCAACCAGACACGGCCTCTCACCCACCTCCAGAGACGAGGCCTAGAGCAGAGCCCCCTGTGCCAGTTTCTACAGATGATTCCTCTGATGATTCAGATAATACAAACCCTCCAGAGGCTTCCTTCTCCCCTGATGAAGACTCTGATGCTGAAGAGTCCATTCCTTCGGCCTCTCCGCCTGAGGAATTTTCCTTTGGGGAAACCTTGCATGCTATGAGGGAACAATTTCAGTGGCAGGGCCAGGATTTTTCAGACTCTAGAAAAAGGCTTAGAACTTTTCTGCATTTACCACAACATAGGCCTTTAGCCATACCTCCAGTTCTCTCTGTTGTAGATGATGCATTTAATGATGCTTGTACTGCTCCTGATTCACTACCTCCGGCCCCTGCTAAGCCCGATAGGTACTACAGGGTCCCGGACACGCATTACCATTTGTATAAGGCTCCTTTTGCAGATCCAGAGACTATCTCCCAGGGTCCTAAGGCTGTAGCAGCTACCTCTGCCAAAACCCTCCCTCTGAAAGGGAATCCAGGTCCTTAGAGAGATGGGGTAAAAAAGTTTACACTTCTGCTACTCTTTCAGCTAGGGCCTTGAACTGTCAATTCCACATGATCCAGTACCAAGAATTTATGCTAGACCAGTTAACCAAACAGCTGTCCTCAGATGAACCATTAGACAAAAAATCTGTTCAGGAAATGGTGCATAACATTCAGCAAGTCAGTAACCATTCCTTAAAATGCGGCTATGATGCACTGGAGGCTTCCTTTAGATCAGCCATGACTGGCACAGTTATCAGAAGGCATGCATGGTTAAAAGAGCAGGCCTTACCAGACCATGTTAAATCAAAACTACTCGATGCTCCCATGGACAAGATCAATTTGTTTGGCTCTCCTGCACAACAGGTGTTGAAGAAGATGGAAGAGAAGGCAAAATCTGTCCAAACAGTGAAAGATTTCTTGCAGGTCCAACCTCCAAGGTTTAGCAGGAATTGGCCCTCCAAGAATTGGTCCTTTCCGGACTCCTCCAGAGCTCAGAGAGGCAGGAATAGGCGTTAAAGAGGCAGAAGTCAATCCAGAGGTGCCTACAGGGGACGCCAGTGGCAGGGTAACAACCAGCGAGGTGCAGCCACAGACACAGCCACCACCACTACTGGACTATCACAGTGACTTGGCTCTAGCAACGCCTACCAGGGAACAACTAGAAGCACCCTTGGGCAGGAAGCTAGCTTTATTTTCAGTAAATTGGCATTACATCACAAGAGACAAGTGGATTTTGCAGACAATAGACCAAGGTTACAGGTTTCACTTCCATACTCTACCAGGGAAGAGAGGAATGCCAAACCTACCTCCAAATCAAAAGGCAGAAGCTCTAAAACAAATAGCTCAATTATTAAGGATGAGAGCTGTGGAAAAGATACCATCTATGGAGCAAGGACAGGGATTTTACTCCAGACTCTTCCTGGTACCAAGAAAAGAAAGCAAATGGAGACCTATTCTCGACCTGTCCGCTTTAAACACCTTCCTCATTGTTCCAAAATTCAAAATGCTGACCCTACAGCAGCTTCTTCCCATGCTGGGCAAGGAGTCTTGGCTGGTAACTCTAGATCTCAAGGAGGCATACCTGCACGTCCCCATACGACCAAATTGCAGAAGATACCTCAGATTTCTTGCAGGATCAGAGCATTATCAATTCTCAGCATTGCCCTTTGGCTTATCTACTGCGCCCAGAGTGTTCACGAAATGCCTGGCATCAGTAATTGCTCATTGCAGGCTTCAGGGAATCCAAATCTACCCTTACCTGGACGACTGCCTGATACAAGCGGACAACAAAAACAAGCTAGCAGAAGACTTGAAAAGGGTCATTTACCTGCTACAAGCCCTGGGATACACAGTCAATATAAAAAAGTCAAGGCTGATACCATCCCAAAGGATAACCTTTTTGGGTGCAGAGCTGGACACATAGAGACAAATGGCATTCCTAACAGTAGAAAGAGAGGAGCAACAGCCTCTCTACTTCTTGGCATTAACAAAGCAGAACCATCTAACAGCAAGAAAAGTCCTGCAAGCCTTGGGTTTCATGGCATCCTGCATAATATTGGTTCCACACGCCAGACTGCATATGAGAAAGTTACAGTGGTACCTAAGGAATTTATGGTCTCAGCACAAGCACAGCCTAGAAACCCAAATTCCAATAATTCCATGCCTGAAGCAAGAATTCCAATGGTGGGCTCAGGCCTGTCAATCAAACAAAGGATTGCCCTTCCACAACGCTCAACCAAGCCAAACCATCACAACGGACGCCTCAGACCTCGGTTGGGGGGCACACATGCTGGACAAGTGCATACAAGGTTTATGGACTCAAGACCAGCTGCACCTACACATAAATCAAAAGGAAATGCTGGCAGTACAACTGGCAATTCAGGCTTTCAGACCATTTCTTCGACAAGGTCAACTGTTGATAAGGACAGACAATACCACAGTTGTGGTACATCAACAAACAGGGAGGCACACATTCGTACCCTCTATGCCGGATGGCAATGGACCTCTGGAATGTGGCCCTGAGTTACAACATTCAGTTACAAGCAATTTTTGTACCAGGAAAAGAAAACATTCTAGCAGACATACTAAGCAGAACTACCACGGATGCCCACGAATGGATGCTGCATCCGGACATCTTCAAAACCATTACAAGAAAATGGGGACTACCACAAATAGACTTATTTGCATCCCCACGCAATCACCAACTAAAGAAATTCTGCACAAGGATGTGCCATCCACTTGCTTGGAAGGTGGACTCCCTATCTTTCAGTTGGAAAAATCTGACAGCATATGCATTCCCACCGCTTCCTTTGATGCACAAGGTGCTATTGAAGATCAAAGAGGACCGTCCAAGGATCATTCTGATAGCTCCAGACTGGCCAAGGCAACATTGGTACCCATTACTGAGGAGCATGTCTCGGGAACAGATATGGCCTCTGCCCCTAGTTCCCTTACTGTTAACACAGAACAACTACAACACCCTGCATCCAAACCTGAAAACACTGCAACTGACTGCCTGGAACATTGCATAAGAACAAATAACCCAAATTTATCCCAAAGGGTTAAAGACATCATCTTGGAGGCTCGCAGACCCTCAACAAGAAAAAAATATTCAGCAAAATGGAAAAGATATTTCATTTGGAGTACTGCAAAAGGAGAAAATGTGTCACTGGTAAACATGGCCAACATCCTGGAATACTTGGCAGAGCTCTTCCACAAAGGCCTGTCCTATTCTTCCATTAAGATTCATGCATCAGCTGTTTCAGCAGAATACGACTTGGATCCTCCAGTCTTCTCACATCCTCTGCTCAGGCAGTTTCTGAGAGGAATTAAAAATGTAAAACCACCTAGGAAACCACCATTGCCAGCATGGGACTTGAACTTTGTGCTAGAAAAATTGACACTCCTCCTTTCGAACCAGCAGCAACAGCAGAATTACAATACTTATCATGGAAAACTGCTTTCCTGCTGGCAATCACTTCAGCAAGAAGGGTATCTGAGCTACAGGCATTAATGGCAGTACAGCCCTTCCTGATCTTCCATCAAGATAGTGTCCATGAGAACAAATCCTACTTTTATGCCTAAAGTGGTCTCCAGAGTATCTTTGAATCAGGCAATCCACCTACCTACATTCTTCCCCAACCCACAGAACAGGGGAGAAAGACTGTTGCATACCTTGGATGTACATAGACAATTACGCTACTACCTGGACAGGACCAAGGGCAATAGAAAAACTGACCAGCTACTGGTAGCATATGCAACAGGAATGGAAGGAAAAGCAATTTCAAAACAGACAATCTCTAAGTGGATAGGAAATTGCATTAGATTTTGTTACTCCTACCATGGGAAGAAAACTCCAGAAAACATCAGGCCGCACTCTACAAGGGCTACAGCCACTACCACAGCTTTTCTACGAGGAGTGGCTACCAAAGACATTTTAGAGGCTGCTACTTGGAGCTCCGTGCATACATTTGCCAAGCATTATAATTTACCTTTATACTCTAGATCCCGAGCAGGTTTTGCCACTGCTGTTTTGCAAGGGATCTTAACTACACCATAATTTCTTTTCTCCTCCTCCCCCAGTTTGGCTATGGTATTCTACCCATTTGTAAGGACTGCAGATGCATCCTTGAAGGACATAGTACAGTTTTGTACCTACCATAAATGTAGATGTCCGATAGGAATGCATCTGCAGTCAGGATTACCCACCCTCCTTCCCCTCTGTGGTACTCCTAGGGTAATTGCCCATCTTGTAGCTAGCTGGGGGAATCTATTATGGTGTATTTGTTTGTATATATGTACATACATGCTTATTTTTGTTTGCTCTCTACTATTTGGAATCATTTGCATTTATCCAAATTTAGCCTTCCTAGAGGGCACCTGGCATCTGGGGCAAGAAACACTGAGGAAAATGGTGTTGGCTGATGCCTTTATACCCGAATAACTGCAGCTATGACGTCGGGTGAAGTGCGACACCAGCCGAGGCCAGACCCAGACTTCGGAATCCGGCCGACCGAAGGGCTGCCTGACGACAGGACAACCCATTTGTAAGGACTGCAGATGCATTCCTATCGGACATCTACATTTATGGTAGGTACAAAACTGTACTTTCTGATGTGCCATGTACGCATACATATCCATGAGTGTGATTATATCTGTAGAGTTTTTGAGGTACCCTATCTGCACATGTCCATAAGTCAGATTATAACTTTATAGTTGTTGAGGTGCCCTGTAGATCATATCCAAGAGAGTTTATTGCCCTACGGTCTTGATGCACCCTGTACACACACACGACTGAGCCAGAGTGCTTAATAGTTTAAAAGGTTTATTTGTGTTCACAGTACTCTTGCACTGAAATGTATGAAGTTATCACTTATGTAAAAGTACCAGACATGTTTGCAGCTCAAACAATTATACTGCTGTAGTCTCATTACATTTTAATGACAGCCGACGTTTGCCTTACCTGGTCGATGTCTGCTTCCAGGTTAGATAAGAATTTTCAGCCTCATTGATTACCAGTTCTAGTCGGAATTCGCCCAAGTCTGTCAACTAACACGTGGCCTGAGTGTTTATTGAAGTTCTGAAGACTCTTGGCATGTTTTGTGTGAGTATAAGAATCTCATTTTCAGAGACTTGTCACCTTTGTCTTTAGTATTGACACATTAATGTCCTGAAGATGCAAGGCAAGACTGATTTAAATTCTAATTCTTTATCACTTTTATGTCAAACTTACTCTGTAGGAAAAGTTTGCAGTAAAACAATATTTAAAACTATTGCTGTCTGAAGGGTGACAGCGGGTCTGACTAATTTTACCTGGGTTTTAGATTATTTTTGTGGACTGGATAACTCTGCCATCATTAAACTTTAAATCTCTTGTTAATTGTTTTATGTTTTGCTAATGTATTTCTAATTCACATCACTAATACAGTTGTCAAGCAGTTCATAGACAGTGTGCATGTTAGCAGTCAGTGGCAACAGACCATAAACTGCAAACATTTCTGTTTTTAAGAATAGGTTGTAGCGTGGGTGTAGCCAGGCATACTCTTTGTAATCCAAAGAGTACAACTTTTTCTGAGTTTCTTAGAAATATTGGGACTTTATCAAGCTATATTATGTCTAGTACCATCTAGTTTAACACGTATATAGCTTGCTTTCAAAGAGGATTGCAAATCTAAAAACAATACCTGTAATAGTTTGTGACTGAGCAGATGAAAATGTTGCATACATTAAGTTGGAGGGTGCAACAGCTAGAGTGAAATTACCATTTTTAAATGCCAGGTAGGTTTGGGGGGGCAGCAATAAACATCTGTGAGTATAAAATGGAATTCACTGGGTATACCCCTGGTTTGTAGAAAAGGCAGCACTGTGTTTCTTTGCATCAGATGTCATTTGCTTGTGCTTCATTAATTGTTCACTTATGTACACCAAATTTATTGACTTTTGTGCACAGTCTATGGCCAAATGAAAACTGCTGTGACACACAGTAGATTTGGATCCTGTGTAATATTGCTCAAGTGGATTTAAGTCGAGCATTAGTGATTTTTAAGTAATGTGCAGTGTTTACTTTCTGTGTAAGACTACCTCTGACTTGAAATGAATTCCCTTTCTAACTTGTGTAGCAGCCATCTTATGACCAAAAGTCGTCTTTAGTGCTATGTTAATTGACACAAATGTCAGGTGTGTGAAAGCATTCAAAGCCAACTGGTGCTTCTTAACTTGTAGATATTGCACCACCTAACAGCTTAACGCATTCCCTCCAGTAGAGCTCTTTCGAGTGTGTACCTTTAACTCCCAGTGGGTGTGGCTTCAGCATTTAAAAGATAAAGTTATAACCTTACATTTTTAACAAATATCCATTGACAGAGGTCATATATCAGTACAACTGTGTTTGCCATCATGTATGCTGCAAGATAAAATTTTCTGATACCTTGTATGTATCATGGTTTTGGAATTATTAATGCAAATATGAACAGGCAATATTTGAGGTCTAGAGGAGCAGTAGGGTGTAACTGCAGAAATGCCTGGAGACGTCACTCTGCTGTAATGAGTTAAAGGCTAACACTGAGTATGGAAGGATCATGCTGTCTGTGTACATTATGACTGAGCCTTTTCTCAAAACCAGTAAAGAAACCTAACAGTGAAGTAAACTTCTCTAGATTTATGCTGTAAAAGTCTGAATGCACCTCCAGGGTACAGTCTTTCTTTCTCCCCTTTCAGAAATGCAGACTGATGCATTGAGTAGACTTTCTGCATGTTTCATAGATTTTCAGTGCAGTATATTTTACTTTGTTTGAATGACAGTGCCACCAGAGATGCTAGCTTTTTCTCTTCCAGGACAATAACCCATCTCTGGATAACCACTTAATCTGCTTTATATGCTCTCATTTAGTATAGCTGGCATTTGTAGTTATGTATCATCTGTTACCACTGATACAGCTTTGTGAATGCAGAGTGATTTAAGCTACATCATGATGGCCTTTGAACCACAGCTTCTAGTAGATTTTTCTGCAAAAGCAACAAAGAAAGAACCTATTGCATGGGTGCACATGTACAATGGAATTGTACCTTATTTACCCAAATTTCATAAACTGCTGAATTAAATGCAGCCAGAAAAGTATGAACAAAAGACCTAACAAAGTATTGGGGCAAGGGAGAGAAGCTGTATAAGAATCCCTGTAATGTAATTAATGATGGCAAACGCAAAGTATTGGGGCAAGGGAGAGGAGCTGTATAGGAATCCCTGTAACGTAATTAATGATGGTGAACGCAAAGTATTGGGGCAAGGGAGAGGAGCTGTATAGTAATCCCTGTAACGTAATTAATGATGGTGAATGCAAAGTATTGGGGCAAGGGAGAAGAGCTGTATAGGAATCCCTGTAACATAATTAATGATGGCGAATGCAAAGTATTGGGGCAAGGGAGAGGAGCTATATAGGAATCCCTGTAACGTAATTAATGATGGCGAACACAAAGTATTGGGGCAAGGGAGAGGAGCTGTATAGGAATCCCTGTAACATAATTAATGATGGCATAACGCAGTATTGGGGCAAGGGAGAGGAGCTATATAGGAATCCCTGTAACATAATTAATGATGGCGAACGCAAAGTACTGGGGCAAGGGAGAGGAGCTGTATAGGAATCCCTGTAACATAATTAATGATGGCGAACGCAAAGTATTGGGGCAAGGGAGAGGAGCTGTATAGGAATCCCCGAAACATAATTAATGATGGCGAACACAAAGTACTGGGGCAAGGGAGAGGAGCTGTATAGGAATCCCTGAAACATAATTAATGATGGCGAACGCAAAGTACTGGGGCAAGGGAGAGGAGCTGTATAGGAATCCCTGTAACATAATTAATGATGGTGAACTCCATGAAAAAGACATTGTGAGTGAGATTGAAAAGTTAAAAAAAGAAAAGTAATGTAGCCCTAATGTATGTATTACCAATTTACTGTGGTAGTAATGAGAACATTGAAATTAATAAGTGAGAACATATCAAGGAAAGGAGTATTTTTGTGGTGAGCATCGAGTGCAAAGGGAGCAAATAAGTTTAAGCAAGAAGATTTATAAAAGAGTGAGAAAAAGAATGCAAGGATGCATTTTGAGTAAGTGAAATGAGCATTCCAATTCTGAAATGTTATCTGTACTGCATATTGTATGTAATACAGAGGAGATCTCAGCCATAGTTTTGGCATATGCATAGTTGCATCAGTCAGGTGGTGCTTACTGATCACAACTGTAAAATTAAGGATGCGTTAAACAGCATCACTGTGCAATGTTTCTAGCAGCAAGGAAAGTCTCATAGAAGTGAATGCACAGCATTTGGTGGGGAATGTAGGAAGACTGGAAGGTGCCAGCATGGTGGCCTTGAGCATTCTACCTTTATAGGCCTGTACGTGTGTACTAGGCTAATGACCACAAGGACCTTTTTAAGCCTAGTCATGCATCCCAAATCTCTGACAAGTTCTGATACCTTGATAACTGTAAGAATGGCCTTGGGAGATGAAACGTTTACAAGCAGGGGCCTGGGCCAAACCAGGGTTGAATTTCCTGTTCCCCATCCAATTTTCCAAGTTGCACTTGAATTGGGGAGATGGAGATGGAGTAGTCTCTGGAATACATACCTGACTCTCCAGCAGGTCCTATTTATATCACAGGCAAGGTTTAAGTCTTTACAACAGGTAGTTCTAGTGCTGTTTGTTTTGTGGATATGCAGAATGTCCATCAGAGTGGGGTCTGACAATGCCCTGTATGCCAGGCATAGATCTCCCCTCAAAAGGCTGTAGGAAACATTACAGGGATAGGGCCTTGAGGCAATCTGCATAGGACATTTTACTTGCACCCTGTATTCTTTTAGTGAGGAACCTCTGTGGACATTCCAATTGTTGGATATGTCTGGTTAGGAGCATACCAAAGGGGGCATTGTACTCAATTAGGCTGATGAATGCCAAATATAGTGGAACAATGACTTTCTTGGACTTAGATGCCATCCCTTACCTTTTTTTAATAAGTTATGCAATATAAAATGATTTCATTGCTACTATAGACATGTGATGGTCAAAGGCTAGATTATACTGTCTGTGTGTGTCACTAAGTCCCTGACTCCAAGGGGCATATTGGCAATATGATAGTTACCAGGGGTGGATGACTTCTAGAAGTATACTATTATGAATTTCTTGGCATTTAGTTTTAGTCCATGACACCAGTTTTTTGTCTGCATCAGCCCTTCATGGAGAACATTTGTGTCAGTGGGGGATTCATTGACGGCTCCTGATTTGCAATTCTCTGCAAATTTAGTCAGTGAGAGGCCATTCACTTTGGCCTAGACTTCAGAGAAGTAAATGTGAAAAAGGAGCAGCCCATGGACTGATCCTTGAGGGACTCCACTTGTGACTGACCTCTTTGTAGAGGTGGACTCCCTAATTCTAACTTCCTGGGTTCTATCTGTGAGCCAGTTGGCTATCCACCGGGTGACATACAGGTTTGTACCTAAGCTCTTGAGTTTGTCAACAATGCCTGAGTGAGGTATTGTGTCAAATGCCTTGGCCAGGTCAAGGTAGGCAGTGTGAACCATTTTGCCCTCATCCATTGTTGCTTTGACCTTCTTAAAGAAGTCCATGAGGTTGAGTAGGCATGACCTGCCTTTGATGAAACAAAACTGGGTTGGTTCCAGTGTCTGGAGGTTTACTATATCACCAGTGATCATTTCCATGATAATTCTTTCCATGGCTTTGCATACAAGACTAGTGATACTTATGGTTGTGGAGTTTGCAGGGTCTATTGATGGCCCATCATTGTGCAGAGGGATGACTGTTGCTGGTGTCCATTCATGAGGGATGAAACTTGTTTGGAGGCTATAGTTAAATAGCAATTCAAGAGGGCTTCATAGGTCATGTTTCATGCTGTTTAGATGGCATCCTGAGATATTGTCTGGGCCCTTTGATGCAGTGTTCATGGTCATACACAGACCATTAAGAACCTGTTCCATAATGATAGCAAGGAGAGTTATATTTGATAGAATTTCCTCAGGGAAGGTTAAGGGGAAGAGAGGGGTAAAGTTGGAGCTGATTTTATCAGCCAGTAGGTTTGCTTTATCTTCTAGGTCAGTATAGGTGGCTCCATTTACAATGAGCTGTGCACACACTTGTGTATTGCTTTTGAGATTGTGGACATACCTAAAGAATGCATTGTGGCTGTCCTTGAAGGCCAAATTTACCGCAAATTTGGCTTTGGTAGACTTTATTTGTCCTCAGAGTTTGTTTAGTTTGAGAGTGTTTTTATCCTGCTAGGTGCTGCACCTCCTAATTTTTGCCATGATTTTCTTCCTTCAGTTATACAGCCTGTCGGTTCTGTGATTCCACCAGAGTGGCTTGTTTTGAGTTAGTTCTGTACTTCTTTGTGGTGGGTATCGCTGCTTCTGTGCAGCTATTAACATGCTTGTACAGGGTTTCACTGAACAGATGTCCTTCAAGAATGCAACTGCAGTCATAACATCTGGGTTGTCCTCCCTCAGGCAGCCCTCGGTCGGCCAGATTCCAAAGTCTGGGTCCGGCATCACCTCCTCTCCGACGTCACAATGGCTGGAGTATAAAGGCATCGGCCGACGCCATCTTCTTCAGTCTTTCTTGCCGCGCGGTGCCCGAAGCAGAAGCAGTTCGCAAGTGCCAGTCAGTCAGCTCCTGTGTTTCAGTTACCAAAGTCATCTAAAAGCTAAGTACCCCATTGGGGAACATTTTTTCTTGCCTCAGCCGATGTCAGAACAAATTGAGAAAGTTAATAATTGTTTGTCTTGTGGTAAACAAATACCTCATAAGGACTTCCATTCTTACTGCCTCCCTTGCCTGGGCCCAGACCACGACGTCTCGGCCTGTGCTGCCTGTGCTTGCTTTAATAAGCGCACTCTCAGGTGCCGGGCAGAATTTGCCGAAGACTTTTTCGGCGAATCCTTCGCTTATATCATGCCGTCAGATCAACCGACAACACAAATTTCCAAAAAGCGTAAGGACCGGGACCGACATCCGTGGCCCGCGTCCTCTACCGATATTTCTCCTAAGCCCTCCGCTAGTGCTTTGGTCCCTATGGAAGCGGTAATTCAACCGCTCCAGGCTGACGACACAGCGGTAACACATCCTTCGGTCCCGGAGACTACACCGGTGCCGGTTATTGATTTTCCTCCAGAAACCGAAGTTCTGGATCTACCCAACACCATACCCGTGGACAAGGTTAATCCTGCACGCGGGGCAGCTAGGCCTCCTGTATCCATGTCCATCAAGGCCTTTGCACGTGCCAAGGCCGCCAGCCAGGCCAAGGCCCATCCTAAACCTACTGCCCAGGCCCCTTCTTCTGATAAAGCAGATCATGTCTCTTGCTGCAGACCTCATCTCTCTTATCAGGGGGTCTCAGCCTCACCCTGACAGAGGTTCTCAGCCGCCTGCAGAGAAAAGGCCTAGAACTGAGCAGGCTGGCAACCTCTCTTCAGATGGAAGCCTCTGGGGATTCTGAGCATTCAGATACACAAGAAGAATCCTTCCAGGCCTTTGAGGACTCTGATGCTGAGGAGTCAATTCCCTCTGCCTCTCCTCCAGAGGATTTTTCATTCGGTGAAGTCCTCCACTCTGAGGGAGCATTTTAAGTGGCAGGGTCAGGAATTTTCTGATTCTAGGAAAAGGCTACGTACCTTCCTCAAGTTACGCCAGCACAGGCCTTTAGCTATCCCTCCAGTTATGGATGTCCTGGATGATGTCTTCTCCGACTCCAGTGCTAACCCTGATTCTCCCCCCTGCTCCTGTCAAGCCAGACAGATATTACAGGGTCCCTGACACTCACAAGCATCTTTTTAAGGCCCACTCTGTGGATCTTGAAACTATTTCACAGGGCCCCAAAGGAGTGGCTACTTCCTCAGCCAAGAATCCACTGCCAGCGGATAGGGAAGCAAGGTCCCTGGAGATGGGGTAAAAAAGTTTATACCTCTACCACCCTTGCCATGAGGTCACTTAACTGCCTTTTTCATATGTTTCAGTACCAGGATTATTTACTGGATGATTTACAGAAAAGCTAGCCTCTCCTGAGTCTATTGATAGAAAGGCATTGCAGGATCTGGTCCATAACACTCAGCAGGTTAGCAATCATTTTCTACAGTGTGGTTATGATGCATTGGAGGCTTCATGTAGAGCAGCTATGACAGGGGCTGTTATACGTAGACATGCTTGGTTAAAAGAACAGCCACTGCCAGACCATGTTAAAGTAAAGTTACTTGATGCACCTCTGGAAAAACAAAAGCTTTTTGGTGCTAATGCACAAGATGTGTTGAAGTCCTTTGAGGAAAAGGCAAAATCAGTTCAGATAGTCAAAGATTTCCTCCAGGTTCAGCCACCCAGATTCAGCAGGAATTGGCCTTCAAAGAATTGGTCCTTTCCAGACACTGACAAGTTTCAAAGGGGGAAAAACAGGCGTGGCCGAGGTAGAGGGCAATACCGAGACTCCTACAGGGGCCGCCAATGGCAACCACCAAATCAAAGAAGTGGCGCAGCCAGTCCAGCTGCACCACAAGGACAATCACAATGACTTGGCTTTCATGCCGCCTACCAAAGCTTAAAGAGAAGCACCTTTAGGTGGAAAATTATCCTTATTCTCAAACAACTGGCATATCTTAACCAAGGACAACTGGATTCTGGATTTAATAGACAAAGGATACAGATTCCACTTCCATACTTTACCAATAAGACAAGGCATGCCAAACCTGCCACATCATCAAAGGGCAGAGGCACTCATTCAAGTTTCAAAGCTGCTAAGCATAAAAGCAATAGAAAGAGTCCCACCTCAGGAACAAGGCCAGGATTTTACTCAAGACTGTTCCTTGTTCCAAGAAAAGAAAACAAATGGAGGCCTATACTGGACTTGTCTACTCTAAATACTTTTCTCATTGTGCCAAAGTTCAAAATGCTGACGTTACAGCAACTCCTTCCCATGCTGGGCAAGGGGTCTTGGCTGGTCACTCTGGACCTCAAGGAGGCATACCTGCATGTCCCAATCAGACACAGTTGCAGAAGATACCTCAGATTTTTTGCAGGGACGGAGCATTATCAATTCTCAGCATTGCCGTTTGGCTTATCTACTGCGCCCAGAGTGTTCACGAAATGCCTGGCATCAGTAGTGGCACACTGCAGACTCCAAGGGATTCAAATATACCCCTACCTGGACGACTGCCTGATACAAGCAGACAACAAACAAACCTTGATAACAAACTTGGACTATGTCATTCAATTACTACAGGCCTTGGGATACACAGTCAACATTCAAAATCAAGACTACTGCCATCCCAACAGATTATTTTCCTGGGAGCCAAACTGGACACAAACACACAAATGGCTTCCTCACAGAAGAAAAGCAAGAGCAGTTACCAGACTACTTCAAAGGCCTAGCAAAGCTCTCCCAGCTGACTGCAAGGAAAATCCTGCAGGCCCTGGGGTTCATGGCATCCTGCATTCTTCTGATACCTTTGGCAAGACTTCATATGAGAAAGCTGCAATGGTACTTAAAAGCTTATGGTCACAACACAGCCAAAGCCTAGAGGATGTAATCCCACTTATTCCATGTCTGCAAAGAGAATTCTTGTGGTGGGCTCAAGCAAGTCAGTTAAACCAAGGCATGTCTTTTAACATACCTCAAGCAGGTCAAATCATTACAACAGACGCCTCAGACCATGGATGGGGGGCGCACATGGAGGACAGATGCATCCAAGGGCAATGGAACCCAAGGGAAAGGCATCTGCACATAAATCAAAAAGAGATGTTGGCAGTGATACGTGCAATCGAGACTTTCGAAAAATCACTTCAAGGACATTTGCTAATAAGGACAGACAACACCACTGTTATGTGGTATATAAACAAGCAGGGAGGCACTCATTCTTATCCCCTCTGCAGATTAGCAATGATTCTTTGGGAAAAGTCCCTGAGCCTGAAGATCCACTTACAATCCCAGTTTGTGCCAGGCAAGGACAATGTTCTGGCGGACAAGCTGAGCAGAAATTTCTGGGATCCACACGAATGGATGCTGCATCCTCACATTTTCTCACAAATAACAAGGGCATGGGGAAGACCGGACATAGATCTCTTTGCTTCTCACCTGAACCATCACCTGGAAAAGTTTTGTACAAGAACTCATCATCCTCTAGCCTGGAAAACGGATGCTCTCTCCTTCAGCTGGAATTCCCTAACAATTTATGCATTCCCTCCACTACCACTGCTGACCAAGGTGATACTAAAGATCAAAGCAGAATGACCAACAGGCATTTTGATAGCTCCAGACTGGCCAAGGTAGCACTGGTACCCATTGCTGTTGAGCATAACTCGGACCAAGCCGTGGCCTCTGCCTCTATGGCCTCTGCTTCTAACCCAGCACAATTACAGGACTGTTCATCAAAACCTGCAAACATTGCATCTGGCAGCCTGGAGGTTACCATAACTTCTTCCGATATCTCTCTTTCCAAAGAAGTTCAAGAGATTCTACTGGAAGCACGCAGACCTTCCAACAGAAAGACCTATTCAGCCAAGTGGAAGAGATTCATCATCTGGAATGCCAACAGGGGTCAGGATGCAACAGTATTGAGCATACCTCAGATATTAGAATACTTGGCAGAATTGTTTCATACTGGTCTCTCATATTCTTCCATAAAGATCCACGCTTCAGCAATCTCAGCAAAATACAATTGTGATCCACCTTTGTTCTCACATCCCTTGCTAAGACAGTTTCTAAGAGGGATAAAGAATATCAAACCTCCCAGAAAACCACCAGTACCTGCATGAAACCTCAATTTCGTCTTGGAAAAATTAACTCTTCCCCCCTTTGAACCAGCAGCATCTGCAGAAATGCAATTTCTCTCCTGGAAAACGGTTTTCCTATTGGCAGTAACATCAGCAAGAAGATTCTCTGAGATACAGGCACTCATGGCAGTACCTCCCTTTCTCATTTTTCATCAGGACAGAGTCTTCCTAAGGACCAATCCTTCTTTCATGCCAAAAGTAATTTCCAGGGTGTCTCTAAATCAAGCCATTCACCTGCCTACATTCTTCCCCAATCCTCAAAACAAGGGGGAAAAGCTGCTGCATACTTTGGACATACACAGACAACTACGCTACTACTTGGACAGAACAAAGACCACCAGAAAGTCTGACCAACTGTTCGTAGCCTATGCTGCTGGAGTTCAAGGAAAAGCAATCTCCAAACAAACAATTTCAAAATGGATTGGACACTGCATCAGATTCTGCTATTCCTTTCATGGAAAAGGTGTGCCAGCCTATATTAGGCCACACTCCACCAGAGCTATAGCCACATCCACAGCTTTCCTAAGAGGAGTGGCTACAAATGACATTCTAGAGGCTGCTACATGGAGCTCCGTGCATACATTTACCAAGCACTACAACCTGCCTTTATACTCCAGATCCCGAGCAGGCTTTGCTTCGCAGTCCTGCAGGGCATTATAGCTACACCATCCCTTTATTAGTTCCAACCACCCCAGCTTGGCTATGGTATTCAACCCACATGTTATGACTGCAGTTGCATTCTTGAAGGACATAGTACAGTTTTGTACCTACCATAAATGTAGATGTCCGATAGATATGCAACTGCAGTCGGATTTTCCCTCCCTCCTACCCCTCTGCAACTTTATTTTAGGGTCCACTACCCCTATTCCTATTAGCTGGGGGTACCTTTTATGGTGTATCTGTTTATTACTGTTGTGCATGTCTGGAATTGTTTATCCATTCACCAAATTTAGCCTTCCTTGGAGGGCACCTGGCATCTGGGGCAAGAAACACTGAAGAAGATGATGGCGTCGGCCAATGCCTTTATACTCCAGCCGTTGTGACGTCGGAGATGAGGCGACTCTGGCCGACGCCGGACCCAGACTTTGGAATCCGGCTGACCGAGGGCTGCCTGAGGCAGGACAACCCATATGTTATGACTGCAGTTGCATATCTATCGGACATCTACATTTATGGTAGGTACAAAACTGTACTTTCTGCATAGACAGCAGTGTTCTCAGAGTTTATCGGGGCTTGAAATTTTGCCAGGTTATCACTTAATAGCAGGATGTTAGCCTTAGACTAGTTCCTGAATTCTCCCAGGTTTGGCTGGGGGTCCAGTTTTTATTTTTACTTTGAAGGAGACCATTTTGTAAGGACTGTATAGTGCAGTATATAAACTGTGCAATAATTCAGTCTAATCATAGATATGCAGCCATTGTTTCAATTTTACTTTGAAAATATTACCTTCATATTATTCCTTGTCTCCTGTTCTGGGATGGTTGTGGGCCACTGCGGTCTTATTTTACTTACTAATTGCTACTTATTAAATTTCTACTGTGATATTTTAGTAATTTTTCTCTGTCTATACGTGCAGCTGTTTACTGCATTGAGAACGAAGCATTGTAATTTAGTTCAGCTACACTGCTGTATAATTCTGAATGATTATAACGTTTTCTTTGACTTTGACTTGACTTTGTGGTCTGACCTTACCAGGGAAGACATTACAGTAGGGGGTGTGCAGCATTGTCCTACATTAGTGAGAACTAGGTCTAGTATGGTTGCACCCCTGGTTTGTGCATTGACAGTCTGGTCCAGGGAGTTTGTTTACAAAATCCCAGAATTCCTTTGCCTGTATATTTGGTGTTGTATAGGATTCCCAGTTAATAGTGGGGTAATTAAGGTTACCTGTGAATATGATACTGAGCTTGATGGTGAGTGTTTCCAATAAGTTTATATACATGGTATGGGTTTCCTGGGTCAGAGGGGGACCTATAGCTTGCAAGGAAGTGGTATTGGATTTTGCCTATGGTGATCTGAACATGGGGCAGCTCAAGTGCATTGTCCTCTTTGACCAGCCTTGAGGTACATTTATTTTGATGTAAATCGAGACACCTCTACCTTTAATCCCTGTCTGTAGTAGCTGGTGTAAATGTGTGGAAGGCATTATAACCTTGGACTGTGGTGCTCTGTCCGCAGCTTTAAACCATGTCTCACAGACCGTACCGACAATCCGCATTCTGTAGGGTGAAGAGAGCTTCTAGGGAGTGGAGTTTTTGTTTAGACTGCTAGCATTGAGCTGTAATACCTTTAGAATTTCTTGGTTTTGATTCAATTTGGCATTGCCTAAAAAAGCACTGTAGGGGAAGACAATGTTTTAGCTAGTATTCAAAAGCCTAGAGGGAAGAGATGCAGACCATCCCTGGCAAAGCAGCGTGGTCTGTTGACCATCTCCTTCCATGCTGACAAATATTGCAACTCTTGAGAATGACACCAGAAACTAAGCAAATTATTGAAGTCAGTCATCTTTTGTTCATATTGTGGCATCATCCTTTTCATTACCACACAAGGCACTTGATGGGAGCATGAGTTGGAGAATGCATTGCAGTACAGAATTCACACCCTACTGTATAGTAATGCACTTTGTGCGTGGGGATGAGAACAGCATGAACAGCAGTGCAAACAAATATCGGAGAAGCACTTTGCATGAGGCATGTAATATAGGAGAGATGCTCACTTAGGGTGGTACTGCACAGCATTAGCAATCCCATGGCACACCGGGATAAAGCCATTAGTGCCCCTACAAATAACACATTTTTGATTAGCAGCATGAGTGCTAGAGGGGTTGTGGGAAAGGATGGGACTGATAGTCTGATACCATCTTGCCCATCCTGGAAGGCAACCTCTGCTTGAATCTAAAATCAGCATACAATTCTGGCAAACTCATTGCTGCGTAAGCAGTGAATCTCCTAGGAGGTTGCTTTAGCACAGGTGGCTCTTCCTGATGGGCAGTGTTCACAGAGCTGACAAGGTTGCCACAAGGTGCAGGACTTGTTGCACAATCCCCTGGCAGCAGTGTGATGCTGCACCAGTGTTCTTGATCTTCTCACCAGCCCCAGAGTAAGTCAGGTTGTGCCTGGGGAGACGAAGGTGGGTTCTAGCAGACCTGGTGAATCAGGGCAAAAGTTGGAGGCTGCTGCTGGTCAGCTGTGAGGAGAGAAAAGTAAAAAAAAAAAAAAAAAAAAAAAAGTTCATGGCAGAGCATAGTTGTGTGCTGTATATATGTGTATCGCACATAATGCATGCTGGGAACATGAATCAAGAAATGGCTTATGAAACACAGCAGAGAAGCACTGTGCATCCTACATTTCATAAACACGCAAGGCAGGTATGACTTTACTGCTCTCCCTACATTTGATATTTGTGTACATTTTGCAGCAGTTGAGTACAGTCAGAATACGTCACTTATCAGCTGAATAAGTGCTCTTACTTGTATACGGCAGTTTATTCCTAGGCTGAGTAAGTACTGTCACTGAATATCTCAGTTTAATCATCTGCTTTATAACTACTCACTGAATTTCTTTGTTTATTCGTTGGATTAGGAATACTCTTGCTGTACCTGGAAACTTCAGAATAGAAACGCCACCAAGAAGCCAGCGAAAAGAAGAATCTAGGGAAAGTGAGGTTTTACTTACATGTTCAAGGTCCATTTTATTAACTTCCTATTTAGCTAAGCAGGTATACAAATCAGTAAATACACAGATTGAAAACAAATGTGTGCTATATGATCCAATACACGAGAGCTGTACAGTGAGGTGAAACAACAGTGTTAATAACAGTTATGTTTCAAAATGCAGGTAGGTTCCAGTGAAGTTAAAAGTGAAAGAAAAAACAGTTCAAACTAAGCTTTGAGACCTTTCAAACCTAATGAGCATCCATTTTTACTGATTATATTTATTACTTTGGTCTAAATGACCTATTAAAATAGAAGTATCTGGCAAGATTTACAGGCAGACTGTAAATCTTGCCCTAGCTTACATATACCCCTTAAAATAGCCCAAAAGACACATACATTTGCAGGATACAATTGGGATACTTTGCTAGGCTTATAAAGGACCCAGTGGTTGGAATACATCTATGAGCCTAATTGTGGACCAGTGGGGCTAAGATAATGTACAGGAGTTGGCATTTCTGAAAGATTCTAAATTGTGTTGCACTCACCCATTCCTACATGTTAGCACCGATTTGTTTCTTGTATGTCACAGGGTCAGAGTCCTGTAATGTTAGTCTCTCTCTTGGTCTGTCTGTATCGTAAGTTGCCATTGTGTTAGTGAGCCTCTCTCAAACTGCAGAAAAAATTGAGCCTTCTCAAGATATTAAACTCTTTCAGGCTGCTTTAAAATTCATGTACATATAAACCAGTAACAAGGTTGATCAATGTATGACTGAAACGGGAATGATAAGAGACTTGAAAAATGATAGTAAGAGTTACGTTCTTTAAGGGATGTAATATATTGCTAATAAAATATTGTTGAAAAGTAAACCTGACTTTTGTAATTGTAAAAATGCAGGTAAACCTGATCACAAAACTTAAATAAGTAAATAAATTCCTACTGTCAAATATGATGTGCAGCTAAAAAAACTGTATTGCGTTAATTATGGTGGGATTTTATGATTGTATGGACGGCCCACAGCATGCATACATTAGGGCCACAATTGTTGCAACACAGGTTGTTATGCTTATGCTGATTTTACTTGTTTATAGGGCAGGCCAGTGCTACAGTGACACCTGTAGAGGCTAGGGAAGGACAAAAGTCTGATGTTGGCACCCATGCAGGGATTGATGATGAGAGACAAATATGAGAGTCACAGATGACACACTGACATTGTTTCTACCTTGGTCTGTCATTCTCCTGTAGTACAGGATGGAAGTCTGGCTTCACCCACATGTGAAGCTGGTGCTGTACCGTCTGAGGGCTTATTGAACCCAGTGTTGGAGATGTCCTTTTTGGCTGCTAGAAGCAGGTGATTTTTCCCATGTGACTGCAGCAGCAGATCGTGCAGCCTGACAACGGTCCCTGATGCCATCATGTGTCACAGTTGTCCTCTGCAATTCATGCTGCATTTGGGATCAGTCAGCTCAAATATCATAGGCCCTTAGGGCATTTATAAGCCTAGCCCAAAGTTTTCTTTCACCACCCCCTTTGAAAAGAAAGGTACTGTGCCCATTAGTTTACCATGCCTCTTTCCAGCAGTGGCACTGAGGTGAGGTGGGGTAAACCTGCGATCTCCCATCCATTGGTCAAGATTTCTCTTGAACCAGGGCCAGCGGTGCTGCTCCTGCTCACATGTACATTTTTGTTCTCCACAGCATAGTCTCTGGTGGGTGATGAACTTCCTCCAGCAGCACGCCCCATTTATAACTGTGTTAAGGCTTAAGCCTTCCTCTTTATATTTCTTGTGATTTAGATTTTGAGGTGGAGCATGCCTTCAATTCGGGGTTTGACATGGCCTTGTATGTTAGGCACAGGTCAGGTCACCTCTGGCGCACATGCGACGAATAGAGGTAGGGACTTTTTGGGCCTTTCCATTTTTTGCTGGTGGTGGGGGGGTAAGACATTCGAATGGGGGCATTGGGGCTCAATCATGATGATGATGAGAGATGTACACAGAACCTCCCCCTCCCTGATCTGATCTAGAATCCCTTCATGATCATCAGTGGGGCAATGAAGTTTTTTTCCTAACTACCTGCAGGCGTGGGTGTCAAATGAAAGGTTACTGTCAACCTGGTCCCCAGATCCCTGATAACCTCTTCTGTGCTTAGTGGATCATCCACGTGCAGTCTGTTGTTACCTAGTCTAAAGTGGAGCTGTTACAAGGAAATTTGCAAGGATGTTTCCCGACACCGTCACCAGCTCTGTGAAGAGACAGAGTTCAGGGGTATTGTGGTATTGATTGGTTTTATAAGGTCTGGGGCAGCACCCATTGCTTTCCATATCCACCTCTGTATGGAGGTTTGCCAATGCCACAATCGCTGTCCAGACTGGCAATGTTGTTCAAATTCAGGGCAATGTACATACATGGAGTGTTTTTGTGTGTGTTGGGAGGGGTATCACAAGGCACACAGTCCTTACCTGTGCCAGGAGATGTACAACATGCTGCCACCCAGCCTCCATTGGCACCTCACTAGCAAACTATATCCAGTTCATAGTTCTGAATTGTCACACCACCCTTGCCACTGGAGGTCCTGAGACTTATTAGAGTGGCCTCAAACCATTGTCCTGTAGTGGTATCCCAAAATCAATATAGGAGAAAGTTATCACTGATACAGAGTAACCATCACCTTGAAGACCTCCTTCTCTGCTTATCTCTTGCTTCAACCAGTGTTTGTATGCAGGAACAGCCATGCAATTGTA
This sequence comes from Protopterus annectens, assembly GCF_019279795.1. NCBI lineage: Eukaryota > Metazoa > Chordata > Ceratodontiformes > Protopteridae > Protopterus > Protopterus annectens. Next base: position 418,129,583 of record NC_056738.1, on the reverse strand, counting down.
TCCTTCAGTACCTGTGCATGTGATGATGACTGACCCACTCTACCCTCCCTTCTGTGTGGTGCATGTGGAAATGTTCAATGCACAGTGTAGCCCAACCATGTGACCAGTGTATTCTGATGTTGGTCGTGGTGTCGTATTTGTTCTTTGACAGTGCACTGTTGCACTGCGTTCATCATGGTTAGTATTTCTGAAGTAGGTGTTGCCGTATTCTGCTCTTATTCTACCTCACTGTTGTCAGCACATGATGTCACTGCATCCCCCCATGATAATTGTGTGTCTGCATGATTCTAATGTACTCGTACTGAGGTCCTACCTACCTGTTTTCTCAGTATCGTGTAGCAAGGCACATGCTAGCAACATTCTGGTGGCTGTGCTCTCATGGCATATTGAGTCCACAAAAGCAGGCTTTGAGCTGGCACAGCACCTGCTTGGATGATATGAGTTTCTGCCTGTGCTGTGTTGTGCTGGATTTCAGCAAGGATCTTTGGGTGTCAAATGGACCTCTTCATCTGTCACCTGCATCATAGTAACAATGTATGCGTGTGAGGGGGGTGAAGAGTCTCTTACATTTGTACATCTTGCATTTAAACGCATACATTTAATTTTTCCACAGTGCTGATTGTTACCACAGATGTGGACCTGTGGAATGATATTTTGCGGGAAGCAGCAAAGTAGTTGAAAGTATATCCTATGGGAGTGAGAGGAACTGCCTGGGTGCTGTTCCAGATACATTTGTATAATTCCTTTTGCATCATGCACTGTCTGGTAACCATGAAATGATAGCCCAATGTCTGTGTGACTATGGGCTAGATGGAGCCTTTATTGTTACTATGTTTAATCTGTAACAGCTGGTACCTTGGAGAGGTGAGTGAGGGCCTAGAAGCCATACATAGCGGGGTTTGTTTTCTCTGGTGTGTTACAAAACCGGATATGCTCATCTACCTTTACAAGTGAAAGCTTGGGGAAGTTGTTCAGTGTTCTAGAGGAAGAGGTTTGTGAAATACCTAATGTGCTCCCTGTTGGTGTCTGAAATATTCCTGTATCTAAGATAGTAAGCTCTGTATATACCTTGGTCTTTGCAGGCACATGAAGGCTATGCATCTCTGTAGATAATGTCTTTGTCACTGACATTGTGGACCCTTGTCCTGTATTGGTACTGCTTTTGTTGCCTGGCCATGAGAAGTGGTGGCACTGATGCCTATCAGATGCTGCTATGTAACTGCTGCTTCTGTGACCCTGAGCATGTTTTGTTTTCCACCTTAACTCTGATATTTTTAGTGGGCTTTGCTTTTTCATAGTCTGGTGCATATTGGTACACAGTTTTTCCTCAATTACAACTGAATCTCACTGTGTTCACTTTGGATACATTTTCCTACCATAATGACCTTTTCCCCACATGCCTTTATTTGCATCTCATTATGTTGTGATTTGCATATTTTCCTAATGCTGCATCATAGTACAACATGGGAGTGTGACTTGCTTCGAGCCCACATGTGGACATTTCCAACCCAGCTATTTACAGCAAAGTGACTGTTCTCTGCTTCAGTGACAGTGTTGTGTTTGTTATTTGTAAAGATAAAATATTTGTTAAATGACTTCAGTATATAATAACAGTAATTTATGTATTTGTTTTTGGTTACCAGTAAAGTCTCTCTGGGAACTGAAGTACCCATTTTCAGAGGAGGCTCAGGGAGAAAAGCTGCAAAACTAGGGTAGAAATGCATTTTTTCCAATTCAAAATAAATGCTGTCAACAAACATTTTTTACTGTTTCAAAGTAATAAACGGTCAACAAATATTTTTTGTAAAACGTATCACATTAAGGAAATACATGCTTTCAGAGTATTGAGTAAAATCAAAAATACTGTATTAATACACTTGTATAGTATCCATAGTGGACAGATTTAGGACTGCATACTTCAAACTGTAGGTGTGGTACAGTTGCATAGTTTTAGGTACCAGATGATATTTTAGGGTGGATTTGAATTGTTGCAGGGTTATTTAAATGCCTGATGTGGTTTGGAAGTTTGTTTCATGCCTTACGTCTGTGTCTGTTGGATAGGTGATGTTTGCTCACTTGATAAGCCCTCTGATCGTGTGTAAAGTGACATGACTAGTGGGCCCAGATAGCCGTTTCACGTCTTGTAGTGCAGTTTTGAAAGTTTATCTTGAGTGAAAGTAATGTTACCCAGGAATAGAGTAGTACAGAATATACCAGGAATGAACTTGGACTTGCAAGTCACTCAGGTGAAACATTGTGTATATTCTAGCCAAAGTCATCAAGACAGAAAGCACATATTTGAGGCAGGTCTTTTCAGCTGTGACAGCACTGTTTCCCATCCCATGGCATGCCTAGTGGTTGGATCAAGCAATGTGTAGTTTTGTATCCCCTTTAACTGAATTATACAAAGTAAGGGGTCAGTGCCCCAAAATAGGTTGTACTTGGTCCTCCATGAGGTATGCCAGTTGTAGTTGTTGTTGATTGTTTTGTTTGGGAATGTAGTGGCCCTGATCTGAAAAGTCCATTTAAAGGACCTGTTGTGAAGAACAAACTGTAGCTGTGTTTGATACATTGAACTTGATGCTCTAGAATGCTGGCACCTATTCCTATTGTTTGTAGTGCATCCTTATTGTAATGAGTGTAGAGTTTAAATGTGCATCTCTTGCATCAGCCATCACCAGCTGTTAACTGCATACAGAACATGGCAGACATCAGACTGGAGTCACCGTCTGCAGAGAACAGCATGATAAAATCTGTCACTGCCTTAACTTCTTCCCCGTTTACCTGCAAAGAAGTGATTGGTCTAGATGACGCAACATTCGCCTTTTCTTGGTGCTGAACAGCAAGCTAGCTTTTGTGCTTTCTGCTTTCACCCTCGTCATCAGCGTTCAACTCTTCCTCATTTTTAGCAGTGTGATCAGTATTGTCCATTGGACTTGGGGTATTGATGTTGGAGCTGAAGCATAGTATGTTGAATGTTAACTGATATAAATACAGTAATTCATTTTTAAGCCCCATTAGTTACTGCTGTTGTGATGAGTCGGTCTCCGTTACTGCATCTGAGTCAAAATGTTTATCTTGCTGTCTCATTCTTAAAACTGCACTCACAAGTGTATTTTTACTTAATGTTTAAGGAAGAAAGTATTGTAATAGGTAGAGATATGAACATTGCATACACTTTTCGCGTTTTTTTCCCTTAGTTTATAAATGATTTTTTATGTTTGTAGGTTATTTGTCGTAATACATGCACTGTAGTAATTAAAATGCCACTAGAGGGCATGAAAACATTATGAAGTATATCCTTTTTTAAACTTATTACTTTTAATCAAGACTTCATCTTCGCTATGTTAATGCTTGGAGATGAAAAGTCCTTTGCCATGTTTGCTCAGCAGTTTTTATGGATACTTAGATGTTCTTCATCTCACATTGCTGCAGTCCTTACACTTGGGTATACCGCTGTCGAATACCAAAGTATATGGCTGACGTCGGTCATAAACTGGCGCCAGGGCGTCTGGATGACCGGCGTCATATCCCCAGTCTTTTGTGCGGGTTGGCGTCCTGAGATTTTCAAGTTGGCTAAGTACCCAATATTTTAGTTTTTCTTGCCTCAGTATTTTACCGGATGTCAGAAAAGTAAATAACTGTATTTCTTGTGGGAAACAGATACCACATAGGGATTACCAGAACTTGTGTATACCTTGTTTAGGGCCCGTTGTTGGGTGTCCCTCTTGTGCTAGGTTTAACAAGCGTACTATAAAGAGGAGATTAGATTGTGCCAGGTTAGTCTTCGGCGGTGCAACTACAAAATGCCGTCGGATGCTCCGGCACGCTTTTCAAGAAACGCAAGGACAAAGCACCTAGGCCTAGGTTAGAAGAACCTAGAACGGAGGTTCAAACAGAAGTTTCCTTAGAGTCCCAGGGAGACTTTATTATTACAGGATGTGTCTTCTCAGGAGGTAGGCCAGGTTGAAGGGGCTTCTCAGGTAACTGTCCTCCCTCTGCCTAAAGTGGTTAGGCCTTCCCCTACTGTTCCCAAGGCTTCTTCCAGGGGCAGGCCAGGTTTAGCTTCAGCAGGTGTCTCTCCTAGTACTTCTGGCCCTGTGCCCAAGAGACATATGCTTAGGATGGCTGAAGATTTAATTACTCTGATTAGGGTTCTATGCCCTCCTGACAAAAGGCCTAGGGTGGATCCTGAACTTGGGAATTTTGAGCAGGATTCTGATACTTCTGAGTCTTGCTGAAGATTTGCAGGAGTTTTCTCCTTATTCTGATTCGGATGTGGATGACACTACTCCTACTGCTTCTCCTCCTGAGGATTTTTCATTCTCAGAGACTCTCCATTCCATGAGGGAGCATTTTAAATGGGAAGGTCAGGATTTCTCTGATTCCAGGAAAAGACTTAGGGAATTTTGTTTTTACCCCAGCATAGGCCTTTAGCTATACCTCCTGTTCTTACTGTGGTGGAAGATGTTTTTGCAGAGGCTTCTCTTAACCCTGATTCTTTACCCCCCGCTCCTGTTAAGTCGGTCAGGTACTATAGGGTACCTGAAGCTCATAAGTATCTTTTAAAAGCCCTAGGGCTGATCCAGAGACTGTTACTCAGGGACCTAAAGGGGTTAAGGCTTCTGTTGTTAAAAATCCGGTTCCTCCGGATAAAGAGGCAAGGGCTTTAGACAGATGGGGAAAGAAAGTTTATACTTCTTCAACTTTAGCCATGAGGGCTTTGAATTGTCAATTCCACATGCTGAGATATCAAAACTATCTTCTTTCACAGTTAAAGTCTAAGGTAGATGCTCTGGCAGAAGGTATTGAATGTAAGGAGTTACAAGATCTAGTGCATGTTTCTGAACAGGTGGGTAAGCATTCCTTACAATGTGGTTTTGATGCTGTACAGGCCTCTTAGGGTTGCTGCCACTGGTTCTGTCCTCACGAGACACGCCTGGCTAAGGGATCAGAATTTAGCTGAGCATGTTAAGACAAGGATCTTGGATGCCCCTTTGCAATCTGATGTGTTGTTTGGTTCGCCTGTTGAAGCAGTTTTAAAGAAAATGGAAGACAAAGCTAAGTCTATGCACACTGTTAAAGATTTTTTACAGGTTCAGCCTCCAAAGTTTAGTAGGAATTGGCCAAGCAAGGGGTGGACATATCCTTCTTATGATTCCCAGTCTAGGGGTAGGTCTAGGGGGGAAGAGCTCAGGGCTCTTTTAGATCCAGGATAGGGGCTCACCTGCACAGTCTTCCGGTGAGGGCAGGGGTCAGCCCAGACAGACCCAATGACCTACCTTTTCAACTGCCAGAACCTTCCCGTCTGGCAGCACCTTTGGGAGGAAGACTGACACTTTTCAAGGAGAACTGGAGTTTAATTACCCAAGACAGATGGGTATTGGATATCATTCACCACGGTTACAGATTTTATTTCCATACCTTGCCACCTTTCAAGGGCATGCCAGACATTCCTCCTCAACACAGACTAGAAGCTTACAGGCAAATTTCTCTATTACTTCAGACAGGGGCCATACAACCGGTGCCTATGGCAGAAAGGGGCCTAGGATTTTATTCTCGCCTATTCCTAGTGCCAAAAAACACGTGGAGACCAATTCTGGATTTGTCTATCCTCAACACCTTTCTGGACATTCCCAAGTTCAAGATGCTGACATTACAACAGCTTTTACCTCTGCTGGGCAAAGATCACTGGATGGTAACTTTGGATCTCAAGGAGGCTTACCTTCATGTTCCTATCACTCTAAGTTGCAGGAAGTATCTGCGTTTCGAGCTGGAAATTCTCATTATCAGTTCTCTGCATTGCCCTTTGGCTTATCTACTGCCAGAGTATTCACAAAAGTTCTGGCTCCCGTGATAGCCTCCTTCAGATTGAGAGGGATACAGATCTATCCTTATTTGGACAATTGCCTGATTCTGGCTCAAGGAAGGACGAGCTTCTTCAGCATTTAAAATATGATAGCAGTGCTAAGATGCCTGGGGTATTCTGTGAGCGAAACAAAGTCCAGTCTAGTACCCTCTCAAGACATGTGCTTTCTGGGTGTGAGACTGAATACAGCAACCCAGATGGCCTTTGGACAAACAAAAGAATCTTTCCCTTTACTTCCAACAACTATCACACCAGTCCGGGCTGACTGCAAGGACAGTCCTTCAAGCCTTAGGGTTCATGGCATCTTGTATTCTGGTGCTTCCCAATGCCAAACTGCATATGAGGAAGCTACAATGGTATCTCAAGAATCTATGGACACAGCACTGCCAAGATCTGGACACTGTCATTCAAATAATACCTTGCATCCAAAAGGAATTTTTGTGGTGGGCTCAGCAATGTCACCTAAACAAGGGACTTTCTGTGACCCAAGTCAGATTCTAACAACAGATGCCTCGGACAAAGCTTGGGGAGCTCATCTCAATGGAAAGTGGATACAGGACAAGTGGCCTGCCAGACTACAGCATCTACATATCAACTTGAAGGAGATGTTAGCAGTCCAGTTTGCATTAATAGCTTTCAAGGAATTACTTCTTCCAGGGCAGGTGTTGATTCTAACAGACAACACAACTGTCACGTGGTACATCAACAAGCAAGGGGGAACACATTCTTACCCTCTATGCAGACAAGCAATGATTTTGTGGGACACTGCTCTGTTTACAACTAAATCTTCAGGCAAGGTTTCTGCCGGGAGTGCAGAACTCCTTAGCAGATGTGTTAAGCAGACAAATCATGGATCCCCACGAGTGGCAATTGGATCCTCATGTATTTCAGCAATTAACAGTGTCATGGGGAACTCCAGACATAGATCTGTTCGCTTCTCCTCTAAACCACCAGCTGCCAAAGTTTTGCACAAAAAGGATACATCTTGCAGCTTGGAAAGTGGATGCTCTTTCTTTCAGTTGGAAAAATCTTCATGTATATGCCTTCCGCCTCTTCCTCTGCTCCTAAAGGTACTGCTAAAGGTCAGACAGGACAAACCAAGAATGATCCTGATAGCTCCAGATTGGCCTCGACAGCATTGGTACCCATTACTGAGAAGTCTGGTAAGGAAACCACCTTGGCCCTTGCCTTTGATTCCACACCTGTTGTCCCACAAGGGCGGTCATCTACTCAATGTCAAGCTTCACTCTCTTCATCTCACAGCATGGCATATCCTGTTTTAACTCATAGCAGGGCTCAACTTCCTCAACAAGTTTTGAATGTGATTATGGAAGCTAGAAGACCTAGTACAAGGAAAGTGTATGCAGACAAGTGGAAGAGATTTTTGTTTTGGAGTGCAGCAAAGGATTTGGATGTTTCTGAGCCTAATTTGAGTGTGGCTCTTCAATATCTTACTGAGTTATTGGACAAAGGCTTGTCCTTCTCTTCCATTAAGATTCATGCTGCAGCAATTTCAGCTCACTATGACTGTGATCCACCTTTGTTTTCTCATCCTTTGTTCAAGCAATTTCTCAGAGGGCAAAGAACATAAGACCTCCACGAAGAGCTCCTACTCCTGCTTGGGACCTCAATTATGTGTTGGAAAAACTCACTTTACAACCTTTTGAGCCTGCACTGAGTTGAAATATTTGTCATGGAAGACTGCTTTTTGTTGGCCATTACCTCTGCAAGAAGGGTTTCTGAATTGCAGGCCGTTGAGCCTTTCCTGATTTTCCATAAGGATAGGGTATCTTAACCCTTCCTTTATGCCTAAGGTGGTTTCAAGTGTGTCTTTAAACCAAACTATTCATTACCTACCTTTTATGCAGAACCCCAAAATAAGGGAGAAAAGATTTTGCATACTTTATATGTACACAGGCAGTGGCTTATTACTTAGACAGGACTAAGGGTTTCAGGCAGTCTCAGCAGTTGTTTGTTTCTTTTGCTTTGTGTTCTCAGGGCAAGCCTGTGTCAAAACAAACTATTTCTAAGTGGATTGGGTTTTGCATTGCCTTTTGTTATTCCCATCATGGCAAGGAGATTCCAACAGGGATTAGGCCTCATTCCACTAGGGCTACTGCCACTTCTACAGCTTTTCTAAGGGGGGTGGCAACTAAGGATATTTTGGAGGCAGCTACTTGGAGTTCAGTACATACTTTCTCTAAGCACTACCACCTTCCTCTCTACTCTAAATCTAGGGCTGGTTTTGCCACTGCTATTTTACAGGGCATTTTCCTGCTTCTCTTTGATTTGCCATCCTCCCTTACCTCTGCTTTGGGAATCTACCCAAGTGTAAGGACTGCAGCAATGTGAGATGAAGAACATAGTACAGTTTTGTACCTACCATAAATGTAGATGTTCAAGATCCACATTGCTGCAGTAATTTACCCTCCCTCCTTCCCTCTGTGTTTGGGGTGGTAGTGTGGATAGGTTGGTTCTTTTTATATATTTGTTAAAGTTGTACATAGTTTGGGTGCAGGGGTGTTTAGTGTTTGGTGGTTTTTGATTTTACACTGTTTAGGGTCTTCTGACATCTGGGGCAAGAAAAGACTGAGGATAGGTCATGCGCATTTATACCCGAGGACAGCGGTATACCCAAGTGTAAGGACTGCAGCAATGTGGATCTTCGAACATCTACATTTATGGTAGGTACAAAACTGTACTTTACTCCTCCCTTTTCTTGTTGTATAACCTTTCTTACTTTTCTAGTAACAGATGTTTATGTGGAGCATTGTTCTGACTATGATTTCTTATGCCATTTAAAATCTCTAACTCTTGTAAACACTTTGTCAATCAAAATATATCATGTACCTTGCAGTCTGAATTTATAGCTGTTTTCTTGTAGTAAAAACATGCAATCGGTGATCAACTGAATTGATGTATTTAATTTGCTTACAAAAAACTTTAAGAATATTGCAATGTCCACATTGTCTAAGATTTTGTTACTTTAGCAAAAGCATATCAGTGTCGAGCAGGAATGGAAATCAAACCAGAAGTAGATAAAAATAAAGCAGCAACTGAATGTGTCAAAAAAAATTAAGAATATAAGGTGAGGATCAGATGAGAAGGCAAGAAATGTGGAAAATGCATAAATACAGTTGCAAGGGTAGAAAACTCTTGGAACAACCTCATGTTGATCTGGATCGAGCAGAGAAATGGTTAAGGGAGAGGTGAATTTAAACCAAAAGATGAAAGGTTAATATTGGCAGCCCAAGGTAGTGGACTTACATACATGTTGGTTTACAGAGTCCATGGAACATGTGCGAGAAACAGACAGATGTAAATTTTGTAAAACAGAATTGGAAACAGTCGCACATATTGTTGGTTGTGATCTACTTATGGCAGAAGGACTGTGTACTGAAAGGTATAATAATGTGGCAAGACTGTTACACTGGGGAATATGCAAACATAATATTGAAGTAGCTGAAAAACACTGGAAACGTGAACCACAAAGCGTGATGGTTTGTATCGCTTGGAATCACCCATTACCAACAGTTCAAAAAATGGATGCGAGAAAACCAGGTATAGTAGTCCATGAAAAGAGGGCAAAAGTAGCATTGATCATTGAAATTGCTACATCCAGTGACTACAGTGTCTTGTGTACAGAGACGCACGCAGTCGTAAAGTACTAGGATTTGTAGGCAAAAACAAGGGGAATGTGGAAGGAGGATACCAGACTGTTCCAATAGTAGTAGGAGCAACTGTCTTATAAAAAAAAGAATTTAGAATCGTACTTGGATATGTTCCCGATGCATGCAACTCCATATGAATTGCAAGAGTCATTACTGGACACATTGCAGGTGCTGCGAAGGGCACTTCTGGCTAACATCAAAGATTGGAACAATACTATTTTCATGAACTTAAATCGTACTTTGACTTAGGAATGGAGTCCATTCCCATCATGGCTTTAGAAATGCAAAAGACTTGGAAAATTAAAAATAAAAAATAAAAAAAAGGTTATTTCTGAATTTCCATCATTTTTATTAGAACATGTAGACAAGAAATGTGCTTTTCAACAGTGCACTTCCGAAGAGAAACTGGAATAATCTATGTTTATAGGTTTGTGGATATATATGGGTAACACAATGATTTTCTTACTACCTTGGCCGTGGGTATATACTAGGCTAATGACCACCAGGGCCTTGTAAGCTTAGCCATGCAACCCAACCCAACCAAATGAGCACAGCAACGTAGCAAATTTGCTGTCTGACAGATTCAGCTCAAACTTCACCTAAAAACACAGCTTTGATGGGGACGGGCAGTAACACCTGATACCTCCTAAATACCTTGAAACATGACCTATCAGTTCCACTTGAGTCACTTTTCAACCATAGCCTGAAAACAGGCTTTGTGCCATGAGAATTGAGGACTGCAACGATTATCCCACTTCACAAGGGTGGACCGTCAACTGTCTCCATAAACTGCAGGCCTATTAGTCTTATAAGTCTAATATGCAAAGCCATGGAATGAATTGTCATGAAAACGATCAAAGACTTAGGCAACCATTCAGACATTGGACCCAACTCACTTTGGCGTTGTCAAGGTAATGTCATGCCTATTAAACCTGGTGGACTTCTTTCAGAAGGTCACTAAGACAATGGATGAGGGTAAAATGGTGCATACTGCCTACCTGGATCTGGCTAAGGTGTTTGATACAATGGCCTACTTGGGTATTGTTGACAAACTCACTGCACGGGGAATAAATAACTTCATAACTCGCTGGATTTCCAGCTGGCTCACAACAAGAGCCAAGAAGTCAGGACTGGTGATGTCACCTCCACTGAGAGATTGGTCACCAGTGGGGTACCTCAGGGTTCCTTGCTGGGACCACTTCTATTTGGCATCTACGTCTTCAAAGGTAAAGGCTAAGCTCAAGGGCCTTTGACTCACTAAGTTCACAGATGACTGCAAATTTTGAGCTATCCTAGATCCACCCCCCCCACCCCCCAATGAGAAACATCTTACAAGAGGGTCTAATACAGACAAATGACTGGTGCCAAAGTCATAGACTAAAACTCGATGAAAAGAAATGCATTATAGTGCCTTTTGGAAAAACTGCCGAGGTTAATTACTAAATCGAGAAGACATCCCTCAGAGTTGAGCCAGTAATCGGATCTTTGAACATATATATAGACAGTTATCTGGCCTTTGACCAACATGTGGCCAAGGTAGTAAGAAAATCATTGTGTTACCCATGTTATAAGTAAGAGCATGTCATTCAAGCCTATAGAAGTCATAGTACCACTTTATTTGTCCCTTATCAGGCCCAGCATTACATTTAATGCCCCCTTTGGCATGTAACTGACCAGACATATTCAACAGTTTGAATACCCATAAAAGGATCCTTGCGAGGTGAATCCAGGGTATAAACATATCTTATACAAATTACCTTAAAACCCTATCTGTATACTCCTGTCTCCTACAGATTACTGAGAGGCAATCTGTGCTTGACATACAAGGCATCCTCGGATCCAGCTCAGATGGACCTTCTGCACATTTGAAAATGAAAAGGGTCAGAGCCAATAGATTCAAGGATTTAAATTTTGTTTGTGACATAAGTAAGACATGTTGGCAAGACAGATCTGTCTCAGAAGATCCCAACGGTTTGGAACAAACTCCCAGTCCATGTGAAGCAGAGTCTATCCCAAATCCTATTCAAGTGTAACAATGACCAGTGGATGGGAAATCAGAAATTCACCCTTGGTCTGGCCCCCATGTCTCTGATAAATAGACGTAGACAGTAATACCCCCAACTTAACCTCTGTAAACATCCTAACATACCCCCTCCTAATAAATGCTCAAAGTATAGGGGCACAATTGGGTTGGATTATACGGCTAGGCCCTGGTGATCATTAGCCTAGTATATACCTATGAACCTGTGAATTGTGTCCGTATGCATCATTGATGTTTGTTGGGGTGCTGTATTAGGAAGTTTCTAGAGGACATGTGGGGGGGAATGTTAGATGCTGAAAGTAATGCCCAAACTATCAGAGATATTGGGGAAGTAGTAACAAACAGAGTAAATGAAATCATGCACCTTGTATTTATGAGGTAAAAGCCTTAACCATTATACCAACCCTAACTCAGTAGTCTACACTGAGATTTGAACCCACACATATTCGTAACACATTCACATTGGCATATTGCTTAACGATTTGAACTGATGGACATCACATTTATATAATTAAGAAAATAAAACAAACAACTGAATGCATACATGAATGTAAATGTGCATTTTCCATTTCCATTCCTTTCATTTTAAAATTATGTAATCTATGTACTCTTCCAGTACTCTAACCTTTCAACAAGTGTTTTTCCTAGAGTTATATTTTTCCCCACCAACTCATTACCATATCTGCACAGGTTGCTGCCACTGTGGTAGGTATAGATGTGCCTGTTTTGTCTTCATACCACTTACCATGTGACAGAGTAACTTTGTTAGTAGGTATTAATTTAACTTTTAAAATATTAATTAATACCTTAAAACTTTAAATTACTTTAATACTTTAAGGTTGGGTAGGTATTATATAGTTTATATAGGTCTTAATTTAAATTTTATCAAGGTAGTAGTACTATGACTGTCCTTTTTACTCTCACTGATGATGTTTTACAAAGCATGGACTCTGGTAGCATCACTAGAGCTCTTTTTTCATTGACCTAACTAAAGTTTTTGATATGATCAGTCACCCCTTTCTCTTAAAAGCTCCTATAGACATCAGTGTTAACAATGACTCCCTTCCCCTCATTCCAAAGTTTTCTTGACAACAGACACTTCAGAGTCAAAATTGGTGAAGTACTCTCCAGCCTGTCTCACTTTTCAAAGGTTTCCCCCACAGTTCCAATCTTTCATCCCTTCTATTTTCCATTTTCTTTAACAAACTCCCCTCCAATCTCCACCTTCTCCTGTGTGTTAATGAGGTTATGTAAGGTCAAGCGTTTCCACTGAAAAATCCATTCTCACCTCCAAGTTGATCCTCAGCATTGGCTAATCCTGGACAAGCTACTGCTGAACCCCAATAAAACAAAATCTGTGTTCTCTGGAACTTGACAAAGACTGTCCAATTGCTATGACTTAAACGATGCCATTACACAAACCATATCCTTCCTCATTCAAGTACATAAGGCTGTGGCTTGACCAGTCTCTCAGTATCTACTTTCACTTGGTAAAAAACAAAATCAAAGTAAATACCCTGCTTTTCTGGGCCAAAATATGTCTCTCTTCCTCTCTTTTTTTCCTCCATATCGGCCATTGGTAAAGGAATTGTACTATCCCACATGGTCTTCCCGTTTTCATCACTTCCTTAGTACATAATTCTGTAAAACCATCCATTGCTTCATCACTACCCACTTTACCGAGCAGCTCATTTGGTACCACATGCAGGCAGCAATGGGAGTATCTGATTCAAGAAATAATTATTTTGCTCAATACACATACATCTAATGTAATTTAACATTGCAAGTGCAATGGAGGGGGATTACCTTAATTTCTCCTTGCCAGCTGCCTCGTATCTTCTTGTTTGTAATTGGCCACATATATTTAAATGCTGTTGTTACAGTTATTCTGCAGTGAAAGTTAGCATTGACAAATGCTAGTTTATTCTTTGTGTATACACAAAGATGTATTTGCTGGTAATGAGCTCTCTTTTAAGTTATTGAGAATTGTGTATTCATTACTGCTGTTCAACAATGGCAAATCTGTACAAATCAAAATGACTAACGTGAGTGTTGCATTCACTGTTGAAATGTTTTATTTATTTATTTAACATTTGTTTACCGGGAAAGTCTGACTTGGAACGAAGACAATTTTCAGCAAAGTCCCCGGGAGAAATGCTCCAGGCGCATGTCTTTGTAGCGTGGGAGGAAACGAGTACCCAGAGAAAACCCACACGAATGCAGGGAGGACATGCAGACTCTGCACAGAAAGCACTCCAGCCCAGCTGAGAGTCAAACTGGAGAACCTCTTGCTGTGAGGTGACAATGCTACCACTGCAGCACTGTGCCGTCATTGTTTCATCTGAGCAGGGGCTTGTGACTTCAGAGATTAAGGGAATATATATTTCAGTTTCTCCAAGGTCATGTGTAACAGTGTACGTGATTACTAGGATTACAAAGCTTGCATTTATATGATCTGTGGTCATGTATGTGGGATCCATTCATTTTAGAGTTGTTTACTAGTTTTTTATACTGAACAGTTCTTTCTCTAAAATGTATGGTATTATGCAGATCGACCATTTTGAAATTGATATTTGTACTAGACTAAAGTGAGTGTTCATTTCCTTGAAACATGCACTGAGGGACCATTTTGTCAGAATTCATCAACAGAAGAGCCTGACTCCATGGCACAAAAGGATGAAGCCCGGTCAGCGGTCCATGCAGTGGAGGAGTTGGGCAGAGGGGGAGGAGTGAAGGGGAATAATCTTCTCACCTCTCATTGGGCTGGTTGATTTGCGACAGTTGGACACACTGGTTGGTGCAGTCTCCCTGACTGAGACCCAGAGAGACCTCCACTTATGCCTCAAAGTGAAGGGAAGGCCTGCTTAGAGGGGAAAACCCCTTTTGTAAATAAGGAGGATGTCATCCATAGACAGCCCATTACACATCGCTCCCTGTACTCGTCTTGTCTAGACATGCATTTAAAGAAGGGGATCAAAAGAAAAAAAAACCTTGGAATGCCAGTGTTTGCTGCCTGATAATAACCCCTCTTGGTCTGCTGTCACCTGGTAAGGAAGGAATGGGCTGAAGAAAGGACAAAGGATCTGATTGTTGGCAAGAGTGGGGGCAAAATGTCACAAAAGGAAATTCATCAATGTCAAGGAAAAAATGCCTTAGCAGCCCTAAATATGTGGGTGAGATGCCTTCCCACAGCCCCATCCAGGCAGGTTCAGCTCTACACAATTTGTTTAATTTGAAATCCTCCAAGGTTGCACAGTCTTGTGGAAGTATGCAATATTCACTGAAATAGTCCACTAATGCAGTGGGACTCGACAGACAGTACTGATCTGCACTCATTATTTTTGATTTAATGTCTGTATTTCACCCACTCCTTGCGGGGATGGTTGTGATTTCCAGACAGATTGTTAAACGGATTATTTAGAAGGCTCATTGAACAACCAGCACATCTTCTTTTGATGCAATTTTTTTTGTTTCAGGCTGAGTGTTGAGTAAATAAGTTCTTCATTGGTTGTGAGAATTATCTGACTTTCACAAATGGCTCTCTTCTGGAGTTGCACTGCTTTGAACACAAGCATGACATGACTTGTTAACCCATATGTATGAGCCCCAAGCCGTATGTGCAGAATGTGTTGCAATCAGCTCTAGTGTAATGGCTGTAGCAGAGAACCAAAATGCATATTATACAATGACTGGCCATTAACATTCAGATATGAGCATGCTGATTGGGTAAGCCCAACCAGCGTGCTCATTGTAAATGCATATACCAATGGAAAAAAGTCTGGCCACCCAGACTTTCTTCTATTAATATATGCTGTGGAAATTCTACTTTGCTTTAATTTAATTAAAAAAAAAATACACTTATAAAAACCAGAAATTTCAAAACAACGAGACAGACTGGACAGAGAAAAATACAAGGATAATCAGGTGCATTATGCAAAACTAGAGAAACATACCCAATTATCCTTATATTTTCTCTGCTCCATCTCTCCTGTATGTTTCAAGTCACCTGATTTCATTTTTTCAATTAAAAAGTACAAAAAAAAAAAAAAAAAGCAAGAAATCTTCCTTTCTCCATTGCTTCCTTTACACAGCACTGATGTACTATGTAAGCATGGCAGTGCAAGTCCCATATGCATGCGCAGTACATCAAGAAAACCCCAGGACACTGGGGAAAAATGCAAAAAAGCAGCACGATGGGGCTGTTACACAAGGACATTATTTAAGAAACAAGTAATTTTTTCTTAAATAATTTCATTGTATAATAGCAGTAACCCACGGCTGGGTGTGGGTAATGCTGATTTACACACAGTTGGCTTTGTTTGGTAACTCTGGCTTCACCCTCCTGGCCAAACCACACCAACCATTTGTAAATCCAGCATTACCCACAACCAACTGTGGGTTATTGCTATAATATTATACAACCCCTAAGAGTAAGATTGCATGAGAGAAACTTGTCTATCCGTCCTTTTTTCTTTCTTCAACCTGCTGTTCACTTTTGATGGGATAATACCACAGCACAAAGAACCCCAACACCCACAGAAATATATTTCCACTTCAATTCGCACTTCTCTGAAACCTTTAGAAGTGCATAAGCACAGTTCATGCTTTTAACTGTGTTCAGGCCTCTGAGCTACGCTAGAACTCAAACTCCACATTGGTGGAATAGATGCATGATCCCAGCCTCAAATCTAATGATGTTCATCGTGTTTCACTGTTGCAGTCATTACACTTGGGTTATCCTGCTGGCAGGCTACCCGCAGTCGGCCTGAATTCCAAAGTCTTGGTCCGGCGTCGGTTGCTGTCACCTCCTCCCTGATGTCAGTGCGCCAGGGGTATAAAAGATGCAGCCGACACCATTTTCTTCATTCTTTCTTGCCGCGTGGTGCCCAAAGCAAAAGCAGTTCGCAAGTGCCGGTCGGCCGACTCCTGAGAATTTCATGTTCGAATTTCAGATCCGAAGTCTTCATTTAAAGCTAAGTACCCCGTTGGGGAAACTTTTTTTCTTGCTCCAGACCGATGTCAGAAAAAGTTAATTGTATTTCTTGTGGGAAGCAAATACCTCATAAGGACTTCCATTCTTAATTCCTTGCCTAGGCCCTGATCACAACGTTGCTAATTGCAGGTTTTGCGCTAGATTTAACCAACGCACTATTAAGAATCGGTACGATTTTGCATTTCACTACTTTGGCCGAAGATTTAATTACACAATGTCATCGGATAGTCATCTGACTACCACAATTCACAAGAAATACAAGGAAAAAGAAAAGGACAGGCATCTGAGGTCCAAAACTGACTAGGCTTCTTCTAAACCAGTCGCCGGTTTGCCCCTGACGCCCGGTACCTCAGAGCCACAGGCCGCTTCCGACTTCCACGTGGAGCCGACTAGGCCACTGGAAACTCAAGGTATTGGACCCTCGGAAACTATTCCCTCAGATGGGTCTTGAGCCGCTGAGCAGGCATCAGCTTCTGAGGGTGTTTTCAGGCCTACACAGTTGCATGTAAAAACCACTTCAGCTTCAAAGGCTACAGCACCTCTAAAGACAAAGAAACAAGTACAGCAATCCCATCCCCTCCTGATAAAGAGGCCTAGGCAAGAGACAGAATATGAATCTTCAGATCAGGTTTCCATTTCCTCTGACTCCTCTTCTGAACAGGAATACTCTGTTCCTCCCTATGAGGATTCTGATGCTGGAGAATCTATCCCTTCAGCCTCTCCTCCTGAGGATTATTCTTTTGGGGGAAACCCTGCATACCATGAGGGAGAACTTCGACTGGGAGAGCCAAGATTACTCAGAATCTAAGAAAAGGCTCAGAGATTTTCTTTTACCACCTCAGCACAGGCCCCTTGCTATTCTGCCTGTTTTAGACATTGTAGATGATGTATTTTCAGAGTCCGGCCTGTCTCCTGACTCTCTACCTCCAGCATCTGTTAAGCCAGACAGATACTACAGGGTTCCAGATTCACATACATTTCTATATAAAAACCTTGCTGCTGACCCAGAAATGATCTCTCAGGGTCCCAAAGGGGTTAAGGCTTCCAATGCAAAAAACCTCATCCCCTCTGATAGGGATTCAAGATCACTAGACAGATGGGGGAAAAAGATTTACACTTTTGCTACCTTGGCTGTAAGGGCTTTAAATTGTCAGTTTCATATGCTTAAATATCATCAATATTTAATGTCATTGCTTAAACAGAAAATGTTGACAAATTCAGAATGTGCAGAATACAAAGAAATGCAGGATTTATTGCATGCAGCTGAACAAATGGAAAAGCATACTTTGCAATGTGGTTTTGATTCTATGGAGGCCTCCTGCAGGGCCGCTGTTACGGGTTCTGTCATTAGGAGGCATGCTTGGTTAAAGGAACAGAATATGCCCGATCATGTTAAAGCAAAATTATTAGATGCTCCATTACAGCATGATACTTTGGTGTTAAAGCAGAAGAGGTGTTGAAGAAAATGGAGGACAAAGCAAAACCTATGCAAACAGTCAAGGATTTCTTACAGGTACAGCCACCCAGATTTAGCAGAAACTGGCGTACAAAGAATTGGTCCTTTCTAGTGTCAGACAGTCCACAAAGAGGCAGATACAGATGCCCCCGAGGCAGATCCCAGCCCCAAGGCTCATACAGGCCTAAATAATGGGGTGCTTCTACCCCCAAAAGCAGAGAAGACAAATCACAGCCATACAGGAAACAGTCCCAATGACTTCCGTCTGCAGCACCAAGCACTTATCTTTTGGCAACCCCCTTAGGGGGAAAACTAGCACTTTTTTCACAAAATTGGCACATGATTACCCAGGACAAATGGGTCTTGAATATAGTGTCATAGGCAAAAGGTATGCCAGACCTGCCACACAATCAATGGACAAAGGCACAAAAGCAAGTTTCATCCCTCATGGACATGAGGGCCATTCAGCGAGTACCACAGCAAGAGCAGGGACAAGGATTTTACTCAAGACTTTTCTTGGTACCCAGAAAGGACAAAGCCTGGAGACCAATACTGGACCTGTCTATTCTAAACACATTTCTGGACATTCCAAAATTCAAAATGTTGACTCTGCAGCAGCTTCTGCCCATGCTGGGCAAGAAGGCTTGGCTTGTAACTTTGGACCTAAAAGAGGCATACCTGCATGTCCCAATCAGACAATCTTGCAGAAGATACCTCAGATTCATAGCTGGCTCAATGCACTACCAATTCTCTGCACTGCCCTTTGGCTTATCTGCTGCGCCCAGGGTCTTCACAAAATGCCTGGCACCAGTAATTGCATTTTGCAGACAGAGAGGAATTCAAATATATCCTTACTTGGATGACTGCCTTATTCAAACAGAGAACAAGGACATTCTACTAAAGCATCTGGCGTTTGTAAAAAGGTTACTAATTTGCTTAGGGTACACAGTAAACGAAAAGAAATCAAAACTAGTACCCTCTCAAGAGATAATATTCCTGGGTGCAAGCTTAAATACTACTGCCCAGATGGCTTATCTCACGCCAGACAGACAAAGGCAACCGACTTCTTGCTTCAAAATGTTGGCAACAAAGACCCAGTTGTCTGCAAGGAAAATTCTGCAGGCTTTGGGCTTCATGGCATCCTGCATTTCTCTAATTCCATATGCAAGACTGCATATGAGGAAACTACAGTGGTATCTAAAAAGTGTTTGGACTCAACATTGCAACAACCTGGAAACATTTATCCTCATTCCCTGCCTGCAACAGGAGTTTTGATGGTGGGCACAGGCCAGTCACCACAACAAGGGACAGCCATTCACTTTACCCACAGCCTGGCAGACATTAACAACAGATGCGTCAGATTATGCCTGGGGGGCCCATATGGCAGGAAAATTTATTCAGAGCACATGGTCCGCAAGCCAAATGCATCTTCTTATCAATCAAAAAGAGATGCTAGCTGTTCAGAATGCCCTGACAGCTTTCAAGAATCTACTTCATCCAGGACAACTGCTGATAAAGACAGACAATACTACAGTCGTGGTACATAAACAAGCAGGGAGGCACACATTCCTAGCCCTCTGCAGACTAGCCATGACTTTGTGGGACACAGCATTGACTTATCAAGTTCACCTGCAAGCACAATTCCTGCCAGGAAAGATAAATACACTGGCAGACAAACTAAGCAGAAACCTCATGGATCCCCACGAGTGGAAACTGGATCCACAAGTCTTCAGCATAATAAGGAAATGGGTATGCCCAGACATAGATCTATTTGCCTCCCCTCACAACTGCCAACTACAGAGATTCTGCACAAGGACTTATCGCAAGCATGGAAGGTGGATGCTCTATCCTTCAGCTGGAAAGCCCTAACAGTATATGCCTTTCCTCCACTGCCTCTCCTCCCCAAGGTACTCCTAAAGGTCAGACAAGAGAAGCCAAAAATGATACTGATTGCCCCAGACTGGTCACGCCAGCACTGGTACCCAATCCTAAAGAACTTGTCTCAATATCCAGCCTGGACATTGCCTCAAATTCCTCACTTACTAACCCAACAAAACAATCAGATCCTGCACAGCCAACTCAGGACCTTAAATCTGGCAGCATGGCGGATAATGTAGTCCTTCAGAACACACCTCTCTCTAAAGTGGTGATGGATGTTATTTTGGAGGCCAGGAGGCCCAGTACCAGAAAATCTTATGCAGAAAAATGGAACAGATTCTGTGCTTGGAACCAGGTACAAGGAATTGACATGTTCCTTCCAAATATTCCTTAGATTTTACACTACTTAACTGAGATGCTGGACAAAGGCCTTTCCTTTTCATCTGTTAAGATCCATCTGCCATTTCAGCTCATTACAACATGGAACCACTTATTTTTTAATTAATAAGGCAGTACCCCAGAGGGGCCAAAAACATAAGACCCCCAAGCAGAGCACCAATACCTGCATGGGAACTCAATTATGTCTTGGAAAAACTCACACTGCCTCCTTTTGAGCCAGCCTCTACAGCTGATATAAAATTCTTATCCTGGAAAGCAGCTCTGCTCCTAGCAATAACCTCTGCAAGACGAGTCTCAGAGTTACAGGCACTCATGGCTGTGGAACCTTTTATCCTCTTCCATCCAGACAGGGTTTCTCTGAGGACAAACCCGACATTTATGCCTAAGGTAGTGTCCAGTGTAGCCCTTAACCAAACCATTAATTTGCCTACCTTTTATCCAAACCCACAGAATAAGGGTAAGAGACTTCTGCAATCTTTGGACATACACAGACAGCTACGCTTCTACCTGGACAGAACTAAAGCTTTCAGAAAGACTGAGCGACGTTTAGTGGCATATGCTGCAGGATCACAAGGAAAGGCCATCTCAAAGCAGACTATTTCTAAATGGATAGGCCACTGCATTCGTTTCTCCTATTCACAACATGGCAAATCAGTGCCTAAGGGCATTAAGCCACATTCAACCAGAGGAGCAGCAGCCACTTCAGCAGCCTTTCTCAGAGGAGTACCAACCAATGACATCTTAGAGGCTGCAACTTGGAGTTCAGTGCACACTTTTACAAAGCACTACAACTTACCTCTTTACTCTAAATCCAGAGCAGGCTTTGCCACTGCAGTTCTGCAGGGCCTCATAGCCTCTCCTAATCCAATTTAGCCCCAGCCACCCTTCCTCAGCTTTGGGATTCAACCCAAGTGTAATGACTGCAACAGTGAAACATGATGAACATAGTACAGTTGTGTACCTACCATAAATGTAGATGTTCGAGTATTTTCACTGTTGCAGTCCAGGTTACCCACTCACCATCCCCATTTCCTTCGCTGGGTCTTATCTGTACTTCTCTATTCTATACAACCTATGTGGTGTATTTGCTTGTAGATGGAGGAAATGATTTCTTTAGTGCATGCATGTTTATTGACATAATTTTAGCCTACCCTGTTTGGGGGCACCTGACATCTGGGTCAAGAAAAACTGAAGAAAATGGCATTGGCTGCATCTTTTATACCCCTGGCGCACTGACGTCAGGGAGGAGGCAACAGCAACCGACGCCAGACCAAGACTTTGGAATTCAGGCCCACTGCGGGTAGCCTGCCAGCAGGATAACACAAGTGTAATGACTGCAACAGTGAATACACTCTAACATCTACATTTATGGTAAGTACACAACTGTACTTTTCTTTGAATTTATTCAGGTTTGCACTGCATTTAATAGTTAGTTGAAGTTTATTCCACTTGCTTGCAATAAACAGTTTATAATTATATATTTCAAGAGGCCTGTTTTTGGCCACCTTATCTTGTATGCCAAATTATCTCTTAATGTTCTATTATTAGGAACTTTCTCAACACTCGATAATACCTGCAGTTCTTTAAGTGATCTGTAAGACAAGCATAGTCTGCCTGTGATAAATTGATACATTTTTGAATAAAACAGACCCAAAAACTTTATCCTTTCTTTAATATGGTAGGTTATGACACACTGACATTCCTTTGGAAAATTTTGTCTGCATCTCTTCAGTTTAAAGAATATATTCCTTGCAATGTGAACAGAACAAAGAATTGTGTACATTAGTAGTGAGATATGTCTGCATATCAGTCACTGACAACTTTTTTTTAATCTATTGGCATGTTTACCATTGGCTCTTCTACTGTTTCATGGCATAAAGCCATATGTGTAGTACTGTGTGCAGATGCTAGTGACGTATTTGCAGGAATGCTCTAAATATTTTCTTAGCACACTTTGATGTTCTCTTTAAAGTGATTCATTTTCAAAAACAAAATAATATGTAATATAAGCTATTTGAAATGAGCAAACATATTTGTCTTAGTTTATGGATGGAATGCATAAAATGACTGTTTTAAATGTATTGTTAATGTCACAAAATGACTGCTTTAAATGTATTGTTAATGTCATTAAAAGTACGATGTGATAGGGTTGTAGAGTCCTGCTTACACAGATTAATTTGTGTTTCCATATTATTCTGTTTCAGGTGACTGTTGGCTTTTAGCAGCTATTGCCTCCCTTACACTGAATGAAAAGATTCTTCATCGAGTAGTGCCACATGGGCAGAGTTTCCAACAGGGCTATTGTGGGGTTTTCCATTTTCAGGTAAACATTGGCAGCCGAACTGTAAAATTTGCAGGTTTCCAGCATCATTATCTGTTGAAGTACGTGATGCATAAAGTTTTAAAAATACTGCAGTATAAGCGACACTGTTATATTTCAGAGTCACAGTGGTGCAACAGATAGTGTTACCTCAGAGCAGGAGGCTCTCTAGTTTATCAGCTGGAGTGCCTTCTGTGTGGAGTCTGTATGCCCTATTTGTGTTTGTGTGGGTTTTCTCTAGGTGCGCCTGTTTGCTCTCACATTACAAAGACATGCAGTAGGTGGGTTGGGCACTCTAAATTGACCATAGTTGACTGTGAGCATGTGGTATGAAAGAAAAAAGAGAAGGGCTGGCCACCTGGCAGTATGAATCTTGGTTCTAAATTGTCACTGTTGAAGTGACACCCTGACCCCATGTATACAAATGAGAAAAAGGGGTTGTAAATGGATAGATGGACTGAATCTGAAATATTAAATAAAATAAAGGAGAAAATACTTTTTTAGTATCTTTATTCATTTACAATATCTCATTTAATCAAAAGTTATTTGCTAGTAGTTGGAAAACAACTTTGTCTTTTTCCTTGTAGATTGTGACAGTCTATTTCCTATAATAAAAATATAGGATGAAAAACTTAGAGATGTCCACTATGACTTAAACCATATAGCTGGCCATGGTTTTGTGGAAGCCTTACTCAATGTGCTTCAAAATAAGTTGCCTCTCTACTGTACTTCTACTAAGAGTCAGGCTATGAAGGAGAAAATGTTGCATTTTTTTACCCACTGGAAAGTTGCACATTAAAACTAAATTAAATTAAAAAAATTGGTATCTGACTCTCCATCACTATGTGATAAAGTGAGCAGGGGAGCAAAGTTTAATGTCAGAATAAGCTGGGTAAAGCTGACGAAGAAATATTACTACCTAAAACACACTACTCCTCCATTTTGTCTTCCACATGGACAGTATTTGTCAGGTAGTAGTGTTTGCTGAATTCATCCAAGCATCACTCAGTTGATTTGTCAGTCAAATGAATGAATAATAGATGTTCTTCTATTCATATGCTGCAGTATTCATTACATATGAGAGTTCACCTCCAGCTAATGCGTACGTACGGCCAGTATACAAAAGACTACATGCCACTGCTAGGTATGTGTGACATCGCACATCCTCTCTCGTACATTGGTCATAAAGGGACATCTGGTATAAAGCGAACATCAGCACGCACCAACCTCAGAACTTTTCTGACCACTGTCCAATTGCCTGCTCCAGACGTTCGCTCAACAGATTAGTGTTAAACCACTGTTCAGGTAAGTACCCTATTGGGGGGGGGGTTCTTCCTATTTTCTTTTCTGCTGCTTTGTTGTGTGGTAATTTCTTGTCATCAAGGAAGGGCAAGTGTCAGTGTGGAAAGCAGATTCCACATAAAGATGCCCAGACCTTTGTTTGCTCTGTCTAGACCTAGACCACGACCATACTGCCTGTGATATTTGTAAATCGTTCATTCCCAAAACTTTAAGGAGCCATCTAGCTTCACTTAAACTGTACTTACAGAACTAGCGTCTTAAGCACCCTAGCACAGGAGATAGAGGTGACAGGTCCTTTGAATGAGCCACAAACTAAAAAGACCAAGAAATCTTGGTCTGATCTACCAGCTGCACCTTCTCTCTCTCGGACATTCCTCCAAAGGCTGATGTAGGCCCGAAAGTCTTTCCAGAGACAGTGGATGCCCCTTTGGCCATTACCACAGAGGAAGCTCCGAAGTAGTCTACCAGCACGTCCAAGAGGGAAGTGCAAGCATTTGATTCGGGTGAAAAGGGGAAACTTCAGCTCATCATTTCTGAGGGTCCTTGGGGCATCACTCAAATCACTGTGCGTGAGGATGTGCTTAGTCAAATGTAGTCCGATGTCGGGTCCTTCCACATTCCACCACATGGAAACTTCCAGAAAGAAAAAGGTGACTACTAAACATGTGGCTCCTGGTCCGCCAGAACACCCCCTTGACGTGGCAGTCTTTTTCCCAAAGCCTTTTCCATGCCTTCATTGCCTTGCACCAGTCATCACCTTCCTCTGTACCTTTGCAGTCCTTTTCTTCCTCCACTGCATTCAAAAGACAGCTGCATATTCCTCCTCAGATGAGAAGGAATCCTCTGATGTTAGTTCATTGGCCTATTCCACCCAGATAGCTTCACCCTAGGGTATGCCTCCCTAGAAGAGGAATCCAGTGGTACAAATTTCCCTGGGGAGGATATTTCCTTTGGAGAAACTATCCAAAAAATGAAAGAATTTGTCAAATGGGACTGCTGCCAAGTCTCCGATATTCAAAAGAGGTATTATGACCTCTTGCAAATGGATTCTCCATCACTGTCTGCTATTCCCCCAGTCCTGCCTGCATTCCTGAATGCATTTATGCTGTTTCCAAATGTTCAGATTCACAACCCCCTGCTACCAAAGGCCCAGACAGGTTCTGTAAGGTGCCTGAGGGATTCTGAGTTCCTGTTTAAAGCTCCGTCTGCAGACCCAGCTACCATTTCCGTCTCAGCTGACAAGGTTTTCATGTTATTGCCCTCTACTTCCTTACTGCTCTCTGCTAAAGAGAGCAAGGTTATGGAGAGACTGGGTAAGAAGGTTTACACCCCTGCTACCCTGGCTTTCAGGGGAATTAATTACCAGACTCACATGGCCAAATGCTCTGGGTCTCCTTGCTGATGCAGTGAAACTCCTTTCTGAGCTTCCACATTCTCCTGCCAAGGCAAAACTGGCTGCCATTCATCTACCCAGGTTATGAGGCATTCAGTAAAGTGCAGTTATGATGCTGCAGATGCCTCTGCTAGTGCAGCACCCTCTGGGTCAGTTTTAAGGAGATATTCTTGGCTCAGGTTACAACCCCTGCCTGATGACTTTAAGGTCAAACTCATGGATGCCCCTCTGGATACTAAAACTTTGTTTGGTAACTTGGCTGCAGAACTACTCAAATCCTTACAGGAGAAAGGTAAAGAGCTACAGGATCTGAAGCATATCTTGGTTTCTCCTGTTGCCAGGGTCCAAAGGAGGTGTTCTACACAGACGGCCTTTCTTAGGAATCCTGTCGTGCCCCATTCTTCAAAAACCAAAAGAGGACCTAGGAAACGCACTTCTTCCACAGCTACCTCATCCACTCCTTTTCAGAAATAACCCTTTCAGTCCCAGTCTAAACCTTGTATCCTGTGACTACCTGCCTCCAGGGCCATCCACTCCCTTGTCCCTTCTTCTTTCTCTCTCTCTTGTGACTTAGAATTGTATCAGCCAAAACTCTTGGGTCCTCTCCATCATCCAGAGAGGATATTTCATGGCTTGGGACACTTATCCTGCCTTCAGAGGCATCCCACAACCACCAAAGGACAAAATGGCCCTCTTCCCTCAGGTAATCTCAGACCATCTTTCTCAGGGAACTATTCAAGAGGTCCCTTCTGCTCAACAAGGGAAAGGTTTCTACTCCAGAATGTTTTGGGTTCCAAGGAAGGATGGCCCCAGGAGACCCATTCTGGACCTTTCCCACTTAAACCCCTTTCTGGAAGTCCCATCCTTTCCAATGCTGACTTTGCCCTCTCTTCTTCCTGTAATTCTTTCCCAAGCATCAGTTGGTGTCATTGGACATCAAAGATGCTTACTTCACATCCCCATTCACCCTCAGTTCAGGAAGTTTCTATGTTTTTCTGTTGCTTCCTATCATTTTCAGTTCTGTGCTTTGCCCTTTGGTCTCTCTACGGTACTAGGGGTCTCGCAAAATGCTTGTCTCCTGTCATAGCATTTTGTAGGCTGCAGAGAATTCAGATTTTCCCTTATTTAGACAATCTCTTTTTATCCAAGCCCAATCATCAGACCTACTTCAGGAGTCTTTCCTTCACCATTTCCCTTCTAGAGAGACTAGGCTTTGCTATTAACTATCATAAGTCCCCTTTGACCCCTTCACAAGACCAAATTTGTCTGTGTTGCAAGATCCAAACAAACAAGATGCTAGCTTCCCTACTCATGGAAAAGGTGCTGTTCCTCACCTCTTACTTCTGGAGAATTTTACCCCTCCCCTCTATGACTGCCAAGGACCTCCTATGCGTCCTGGGATTCATGGCATCTACTATCCACATGGCTCCCTAGGCCAAGCTGCACAAGAGAAAAATTCAGTTGTTTCTAAAGACGCTCTGGATGCAGCACTCCTACCCCCTGGATTTCATGATTTTACTGCTACCATGCATAAAAAAGGAGTTGGATTGGTAGATACTTCAGGTAACCAAAAACCCTGGTTCCCCTACAGCCACTTCTCCCTTCCCCTAGAGTAATTCATGCATGGTTTAGACACAGGCTGGGGTGCAGCGCTGCAGTCCTGGAGGGCCAGGGTTGTGTGGTCTGCCACACAGGCAAAGGAACATATCAACATAAAAGAAATGAGAGCCCTGATTTTTGCCTTGAAAATCTTCAAACCCAAGCTTATTCCAAGGGTGCTGAGGTGGGGTTCACAGACAATACAACTGTTCTGTGGTTTGTCAACAAGCAGGGGGAGAATGAAGTCTTACCTCCTATGCAGACTGGCCCTATATGCCTGTTAGTTAGCCAAGTCTCCCTTCAGGCAGTTTACCTCCCCTTGGCTCACAATATGGTGACAGACCCATTAAGCAGGTCCATGACCCAGTCCCATGAATGGCTGTTACACAGGTATGTGTTTCTGGAACTGATCTATCATTGGGGTATGCCTCAGGTAGATCTTTTTGCCTTCCCCATGAACAGACCACTGCCAGACTTTTGCACCAGGGTTACACACCCCTTGGCATGGAAGGTGGATGCTCTGTCATTTTCTTGGAAGGGAATGTTTCTGTATGTACCCCCCCCACCACTTCTACAAAAGGTTCTACTGAATATTCAGCAGGATCAACCAAAAACCTTGCTGGTGACTCCCTTTTGGCTAAGGCAGCACTGGTTGCCCTTTCTCCTGCACCTGGCCAAGGGCAGTCATCACAAGTTACCCCACAGGATGGATCTACTCACACAGGACAAGGGAACTCTGATACATTCTCAGCTGTCAACTCTGAACCTGGCTTTGTGGGTGATAGGATTTTGATTTCCTTTTCGATGCCTATTTTCAGAGGATGTGCTTCAAGTTCTGCAGGAGGCCAGAAAATCCTATGTTTTCAAATGGAAAAGGTTTTCTATCTGGTGTTGCAAGAAGGACCTACAGCCACTGTTGGTGGATGTCCTGGTGGTTTTGTCCTAACTGTGTGAATTGATGAAAGGTAACCTTTCATACTCTTCAGTGAAGGCTCACCTTTCAGCTGTCTAAGCTTGTCTGCCTATGTCCCGGCCTATAGCCTGAAGGTTAAAGGTGAAACTTTTCCATAAAAGCATCCTACACATTAGACCACCAAGGAAACCAGTTCCTCTTCCTTGGGATCTCAACTTTGTGTTAGAGAAGCTTATGATGGCACCCTTTGAGCCAACAAGCTCCTCTTCCCTGCAACATTGCACATGGAAAACAGCTTTGCTCATGGCCATTACATCTGCTAGAAGGGTTTCTGATCTGCAAGCTTTGATGTCTAATCCTCCTTCACAGTTTTCCACAGGGACTGGGTTTCCTTGCATACGAGTCCTTCCTTTATGCCCAGGGTGATCAACAGGATTATCCTTTAACCAGCCCATAAATCGTCCTACCTTTTTTCTTCCCCTCAGTCTAAAATTGAGAGAATCCTGCACTTTTTGGATGTGCACAGGCAACTCCGATACTACCTGGAAAAAAACAAACCTATCCAAAAATCTGAATGCCTGTTTTGTCCTACCACCCAGGGCCCTAGGTCAACCGGTTTCCAAACTATTTCTTCTTGGATTTGTAAAGCTATCTCTTTCCATTACTCAACCAAATGGTAAGAGCTTTTTTTCTTCAGTGAGGGCACACTCCACTAGAGCAGTTTCCTCTTCTGAGATCTTTTTTAAAGGTTTGGACACTTGATGTATCCTGGAGGCAGCTTTATCTGGTCCTCTGTTCATATCTTCACCAAGCATTATAAACTAGATGTCCTCTCCAAATTCAGGGTTGCTTTTGCTAGGGCTATTCTACATGGCTTTGTAGAAAAAACTTCTGTTGTTCCTCCTCCTCCCCAGTTTTCCCAAGCATGAGCTTTTGGCATTCTCCCGTATATGATGAATACTGCAGGACATGAATAGAAGGACATAAAATAGTTGTGTAAAATCTTGCCATAACCATAGATGTCCTTCTCTTCTATATGTTGCAGTATTGCTAATCCCCTGCCTTCCCCTGATGCTTGCCTGTCTTTCCTGATGACATGTCTTTCAGCTAGGTTCAGGCTGGTGCTTGGCGACATTCAGTTCTGAGGTTGATGTGTGCTGATGTCTGCTTTATACCCAGTGTCCCATTATGACTGACTTATGAGAGAGGATGTGCAGCATTGCACGTATCTAGCAGCAGTATGTAGGTTTTCGTATACTGGCCGGACGTACAAGTTAGCCAGAGGTGAACTCCTATATGTGATGAATACAGAGAAGGACATCTATGCTTATGGTAGGATTCTACACAACTGTTCTGTATTCTTTATTGAAGTAAGCACTAAATCAGAATCTAATATTATAGTCATATACATGTATGTGTAGCTGTTAAATCTATAAATGCACAGACATTTGTGTGTGTGCATGTGTGTTTATATATAAACACGTATTTAAAGTTATACACGTATCCCATGTGATTGTACGATTCCTAGGGTATGTAGGTATTGAATGGCTGAATGAAATGCATGTATCAAAAAACTTGATCTTTACAAGCATCGATGGCTGTAGGTTTTCACTGCAGATTTTCAGTGAAGCTTTCTCCTCAGTGATCAGTTTTTTGCAGTTGTAAGCCAGCGCCTTCAGAACCTTTTAGAAACTTTAGGTCGGATGGCTGCCTTCCAGGCATGTGAAATGTTAGTGCAAATTGTCTGTGTCTAGACTTGTTTAATAGACCAAAAATATACAAGATATGATAGTATTTCAACTTGTTACAGAACAGCACTGAGAGGAAACTCAAGAAGTAATTTTTTTAATAAACTGTGTTGGAATACATTAAGAAGGACTTTGTCTTGACATGCCAAATTAACATTTAGAATTGCTGACAAGACAAGGTTGCTGCTTCTCTTTATGCAAGTAAACTTCTCTTGCTGCAAGTGGTGACGGTCATCGACTGAATATTACGTCAGTATCACCATTAAGTGACCTGTGCATGACCAGAGGGATGGGGCAAAATCTGCCTTCACAGTCCGGTTGTGACTGCCATGGAAAATGATTTCCATTATAATGGTTTGTTATGGCAAAGCCAGCTGCAGGTGCTAACCAATGCTGAAATGCTAAGGCTTAGAGCTGCAGTACTCTGTCTTTACTCTTGTATTCAGCATGTCACTGCAGCTACTACCATCTTCTCCTGGGCTTTGTCTGCAATGTTTACTGCAAAGATTTATTGTGTTCTGCACAGCAGTTATTACACACATTGTGTTTGCTAGCATCATGCCCTGCTTTAGCACTGCCCCCTGTTGAAATGCTGGGACTTGAAGTACTGTGTCCTGAAAAACTGTTTAAAAAAAAAAGACTGAAAATACAGGAGAAGAGTGACTTTCAAACAACGTTCTTCTTGTTTACCCCTGTTTTGCAGGGGGCTTCCCCCTTGATGTAGTTGATAAGCCACCCACTGCCAAAACGTATGTATACCAACTCCAAGATTGCCATTTCTCATAATATTCCCTTTTTGTCCAAGTTATGGCAATCGCTGACTTGGTATTTACAAGTCCAGAGTTTTGATAATTCAGTCTTCACATTAACATTTCATATTGTTACCTTTTGAGTACATCTTAGCAACTTAATATTTTCTGTTTTGTATTCTATTCTTCTGGGAACTGAGTGATCAATTTTCACTGGATCATTTGTCCGTGTTCCTGAACAAATGCAGTAATTGAGGTCAGTGGAACACTAAAGCATGGTATTGATAGTTTGCTACATTAGAAAAAAAAGTTGCAGTTAAATTACTTATTTTCATAACTATTGATTAGCTTTACTGGTTTGCTAAAGGTATTAAAGAAGGTACAGTGGATATAAGTGTACACACCCCTGTTAAAATGCCAAGTTTTTCTGATATAAAAAAATGAGACCACAATAAATCATTTCAAAACTTTTCCCACCTTTAATGTGGCCTATAACCTGTACAATTCAATTGA
The DNA here is from genome assembly GCF_019279795.1 of Protopterus annectens. Classification (NCBI taxonomy): domain Eukaryota; kingdom Metazoa; phylum Chordata; order Ceratodontiformes; family Protopteridae; genus Protopterus; species Protopterus annectens. The sequence continues at coordinate 418,098,739 of NC_056738.1, read as the reverse complement.
AAAAAAAATCTGTTAGGGGGAAAAAAACATAAAAAAATAAAAAAATATAATAAGTTGGTTGCATAAGTGTGCACACCCTTAAACTAATACTTTATTGAAGCACCTTTTGATTTAATTACAGCATTCAGTCTTCTTGGGTACACACCTGCCATCAATTAAAGAGACTCTGATTAACCCCAAATAAAGTTCAGCTGTCCTAGTAGAATTTACGTGACATGTAATCTGTTGCCTGCTACAACAAAAGCCGTGGTTCGCAGAGAGCTTACAAAGCATCAAAGGGATCTCACTGTTGAAAGGTATCCATCAGGAGAAGGGTACAAAAACAATTTCCACAGCATTGGATATACCATTTAACACAGAGAAGATGGTCTTCAAAAAGTGCAGAAAATATGGGACAGCAGTGACATTGCAAAGAATTGGATGCCCCTCAAAAAATTGATGAAAAGACTAGATGAAAACTGATCAGGGAGGCTGCCAAGAGTCCTACAGCAACACTGAAGGAGCTGCAAGAATTTCTGGCAAGTACTGGATGTCCTTCAAGAATGCAACTGCAGTCCTAACATATGGGTTGTCCTGCCTCAGGCAGCCCTTCGGTCGGCCGGATTCCAAAGTCTGGGTCCGGCGTCGGCTGATGTTGCCTCCTCCCCAACGTCAGAGTGGCTGGGGTATAAAGGCATCAGCCGACACCATCTTCTTCAGTCTTTCTTGCCGCGCAGTGCCCGAAGCAGAAGCAGTTCGCAAGTGCCGGTCGGTCAGCTCCTGTGTTTTAGTTACCGAAGTCATCTAAAAAGCTAAGTACCCCGTTGGGGAACATTTTTTCTTGCCTCAGCCAATGTCAGAACAAATTGAGAAAGTTAATAATTGTTTGTCTTGTGGTAAACAAATACCTCATAAGGACTTCCATTTTTATTGCCTCCCTTGCCTGGGTCCAGACCACGACGTCTCGGCCTGTGCTGCCTGTGCTTGCTTTAATAAGAGCACTCTCAGGCACCGGGCAGAATTTGCCGAAAACTTTTTTGTCGAATCCTACGCTTATATCATACCGTCGGAACAACCGACAGCACAGACTACCAAAAAACGTAAAGACCGGGACCGACACCCTCAGCCCGCGTCCTCCACCGATACTACTCCTAAGCCCTCCGCGAGTGCTTCGGTCCCTTTGGAAGCGAGTATTCAACCGCTCCAGGCTGATGACACCGCGTTGCCATGTTCTTCGGTCTCTGAGTCTACACCGGTGCCGGTAGTTGACTTTCCCCCAGAAACCGAAGTTCTCGATCTACCCGACACCATTCCTGTGGACAAGGTTACCCCTGCACGTGGGGCAGCTAGGCCTCCTGTATCCATGTCCATCAAGGCCTTTGCACGTGCTAAGGCCGCCAGCCAGGCCAAGGCCCATCCTAGACCTACCTCTCAGGCCCCTTCTTCTGATGGACAGATTATGTCCCTTGCTGCAGATCTAATCTCTCTCTTATCAGGGGGTCTCAACCCCATCCAGACAGAGGTTCTCAGCCACCTGCAGAAAAAAGGCCTAGAACTGAGCAGGCAGACAACCTCTCTTCAGATGAAGCCTCTGGGGATTCAGAGCATTCAGACACCCAAGAAGAATCCTTCCGAGCCTATGAAGACTCTGATGCTGAGGAATCCATTCCCTCAGCCTCTCCTCTGGAGGATTTCTCTTTCGGTGAAGTCCTCCACTCCATGAGGGAGCATTTTAAGTGGCAGGGTCAGGAATTTTCTGATTCTAGGAAAAGGCTTCGTACCTTCCTCAAGTTACCCCAGCACAGACCTTTGGCTATCCCTCCAGTTTTGGATGTTCTGGATGATGTGTACTCAGACTCCAGTGCTTCCCCTGATTCTCTCCCTCCTGCTCCTGTCAAGCCAGACAGATATTACAGGGTCCCTGACACTCACAAGCATTTCTTTAAGGCCCAATCTGTGGATCTATAAACTATTTCACAGGGTCCCAAAGGAGTGGCTTCCTCCTCGGTCAAAAATCCACTTCCAGCTGACAGGGAAGCAAGGTCCCTGGAGAGATGGGGTAAAAAAGTTTATACCTCTACCACCCTTGCCATGAGGTCACTTAACTGCCTTTTTCATATGTTTAAGTACCAGGATTACTTACTGGATGATTTGCAGAAAAAACTAGCCTCTCCTGAGCCTATAGATAGAAAGGCACTGCAGGATTTGGTTCATAATTCCCAGCAGGTTAGCAACCATTTTCTTCAGTGTGGTTATGATGCATTGGAGGCTTCATGTAGGGCAGCTATGACAGGGGCTGTTAATACGTAGACATGCTTGGTTGAAAGAGCAGCCACTGCCGGATCATGTTAAAGTAAAGCTCCTGGACGCACCTCTGGATAAACAGAAGCTATTTGGTGCAAATGCTCAGGATGTGTTGAAGTCTATTGAGGAGAAGGCAAAATCAGTACAAACAGTAAAAGATTTCCTCCAGGTTCAGCCACCCAGATTCAGCAGGAATTGGCCTACAAAGAATTGGTCCTTTCCAGACTCAGACAAGTATCAAAGGGGAAAGAACAGGCGTGCTCGAGGTAGAGGGCAATACCGAGGCTCCTACAGGGGCCGCCAATGGCAATCTCAGAATCAAAGAAGTGGCACAGGTAGTTCACCTGCACCACAGGGACAATCACAATGACTTAACTATCACTCCGCCTACCAAGGCTCAAAGAGAAGCACCTTTAGGCAGAAAATTATCTCTATTCTCAAGAAACTGGCACATTATAACAAAGGACAATTGGATTCTGGACATAATAGACAGAGTTTACAGGTTCCACTTCCATACTTTACCAACAGGACAAGGCATGCCAAACCTGCCACAAATTCAAAGGGCAGAGGCACTCAGAGAAGTCTCAAAGCTGTCACAAATAAAAGCAATAGAGAAGGTTCCTCCTCAGGAACAAGGCCAGGGATTTTTCTCAAGACTGTTCCTTGTTCCAAGAAAAGAAAAGCAATGGAGGCCTATTTTGGACTTGTCCGTTCTAAATACTTTTCTCATGGTGCCAAAATTCAAGATGCTGATGTTACAGCAACTTCTTCCCATGCTGGGCAAGGGGTCTTGGCTGGTTACTCTGGACCTCAAGGAGGCATACCTGCATGTCCCTATCAGACACAGTTGCAGAAGATACCTCGGATTTCTTGCAGGAACAGAGCACTATCCATTCTCAGCATTGCTGTTTGGCTTATCTACTGCGCCCAGAGTATTCACGAAATGCCTGGCATCAGTAGTGGCACATTGCAGACTCCAGGGGATACAAATATACCCTTACCTGAACGACTGCCTCATTCAAGCAGACAGCAAACAGACCTTGATAAAACACTTGGATTATGTCATTCAATTGCTGCAGGCTTTGGGATACACAGTCAACATGCAAAAATCAAGATTGCTGCCATCCCAAGAGATTATTTTCCTAGGAGCAAAGCTGAACACACAGCTACAAATGGCTTTCCTTACAGAGGACAAACAAGAACATTTAACAGATTACTTCAAAAGCCTAGCAAAATTAACCCACCTGACCGCAAGGAAAACCCTGCAGGCCCTGGGGTTCATGGCATCTTGCATTCTTCTAATCCCTCTGGCAAGACTACACATGAGAAAGCTGCAATGGTACCTAAAAAGCCTGTAGTCTCAACACAGCCACAACCTGGAAGACATAATACCACTCATACCATGCCTGCAAAGGGAATTTCTGTGGTGGGCTTAAGCGAGTCACTTAAACGAAGGCATGCCTTTCAGCAAAGCTCCAACAACTCAAACTATTACAACAGACGCTTCAGACCATGGATGGGGGGCGCACATGGATGGCAGATGCATTCAAGGGCAATGGTCTCCCAAGGAAATGCATCAGCACATAAATCAAAAGGAGATGTTGGCAGTGATACATGCAATAGAAGCCTTTGGAACATCTCTTCAGCAAGGTCATCTGCTAATAAGAACAGACAACACCACGGTCATGTGGTACATAAACAAACAAGGGGGCACTCATTCCTACCCCCTCTGCAGACTAACAATGACTCTTTGGGGAAACTGCCTGAAACTGAACATCTACTTGCAATCCCAGTTTGTTCCGGGCAAGGACAATGTTCTGGCAGACAGGCTAAGCAGGAATTTCTTGGATCCACACGAATGGATGCTACACCCACGCATATTCACACAAATAACTGCATGGGGAAGACCAGACCTAGACCTCTTTGCATCTCATCTCAATCATCATCTGGAAAGGTTTTGCACAAGGATACATCACCCGCTAGCCTGGAGAACAGATGCTCTATCCTTCAGCTGGAATGCCCTAACAGTTTATGCATTCCCTCCGATACCTTTACTCACCAAAGTGTTACTGAAGATCAAGGCAGAACAACCAAGAGGAATTTTGATAGCTCCAGACTGGCCAAGGCAACACTGGTATCCACTGCTACTGAGCATAACTCACACCAAACCATGGCCCTTGCCTCTATGGCCTCAGCTCCTGACTCAGCACAATTACAAGACTGTTCATCAGAACCTGCGAACCTTAAAGCTGACAGCTTGGAGAGTTCCATGACTGGGACCCATGACTCCCTCTCCAAAACAGTTCAGGAAATTTTGCTGGAGGCACGCAGACCTTCCACCAGAAAAACCTGTTCGGCAAAATGGAAGAGATTCATCATCTGGAATGTCAACAGGGGTCAGGATGCATCACTGATGAACATACCCCAGATATTAGAATACTTGGCAGAAATGTTTCACAGTGGCCTCTCATACTATTCCATCAAAATCCACGCTTCAGCTATCTCAGCACATTACAACTGTGATCCACCTGTGTGTTTTCGCATCCCTTGTTAAGACAGTTTCTAAGGGGTGTAAAGAATATCAAACCTCCAAGGAAACAACCAATTCCTGCATGGGACCTCAATTACGTCTTGGAAAAATTAACTCTTCCTCCCTTTGAACCAGCAGCTTCTTCAGAAATGCAGTTTCTCTCTTGGAAAACAGTTTTCCTTTTGGCATTCACCTTAGCAAGAAGAGCCTCGGAGATACAGGCCCTCATTGCAGTTCCTCCTTTTCTCATCTTTCATCAGGACAGTTTCCCTCAGGACCAATCCTTCCTTCATGCCTAAGGTGATATCCAGAGTGTCTCTAAACCAAGCAATTCGCCTGCCTACTTTCTTTCCTAAACCTCAAAACAAAGGGGAAAAGCTGTTGCATACTTTAGACATTCACAGACAACTACGCTACTACTTGGACAGAACAAAGTCTACCAGGAAGTCTGACCAACTGTTTGTAGCCTATGCTGCTGGGACTCAAGGAAAGGCAGTCACCAAACAAACTATCTCAAAATGGATTGGACACTGCATCAGATTCTGTTACTCTTTCCATGGAAAAAGTGTGCCAGCCAATATTAGACCACACTCCACCAGAGCTATGGCCACATCCACAGCCTTTCTAAGAGGTGTGGCTACAAAAGATATTCTAGAGGCTGCCACATGGAGCTCCGTGCATACATTTACCAAGCACTACAACCTGCCATTATACTCCAGATCCCGAGCAGGCTTTGCTTCGGCAGTCCTGCAGGGCCTTCTAGCTACACCATCTCTTGCTTAGTCCTACCACCCCCAGCTTGGCTATGGTATTCAACCCATATGTTAGGACTGCAGTTGCATTCTTGAAGGACATAGTACAGTTTTGTACCTACCATAAATGTAGATGTCCGATAGATATGCAACTGCAGTCAGGTTTTCCCTCCCTCCTACCCCTCTGATGTCCTTCATGGATGCATCTGCAGTCATAACAACTGGGTTGTCCTGTCGTCAGGCAGCCCTTCGGTCGGCCGGATTCCAAAGTCCGGGTCCGGCTTCGGCTGATGTCGCACTTCACCCGACGTCATCTCTGTTGGTCTTCGGGTATAAAGGCATCAGCCGACGCCATTTTCCTCAGTCTTTCTTGCCGCGTGGCGCCCGAAGCAGAAGCTGTTCGCAAGTGCCGGTTGGTCAGATCCAGAGATTACTACTTCGAATACTACTTGAAGACTTCCAAAAGCTAAGTACCCGTTGGGGACTCTTTCTTGCCTCAGCCGATGTCAGAAAAAGTCAATAACTGTTTAACTTGTGGGAAACAAATACCTCATAAAGATTGCCACTCTTACTCTTTGCCTTGTTTAGGCCCAGACCACGGCGTAGCAGCCTGTTCAGCCTGTGCCTCATTCAACCGACAACGCTTAGGCGTCGGTCGGAGTTTGCTGAACAGTTTTTCGGCTCAGATTTTGCGTACATTATGCCGCCGGATCCTCCGACTACCCAGATTGTTAAAACGCAAAGAAAAGACCGACACTCGCGGTCCGCGGTTTGCGAAACCATGGTTAAGCAAATCATGAGTGTCTCGGTTTCCGAAACCGAGAACTGATCAAAGCACAGCTGAATCAATGACTACTACTGAGGCTCCTGCTACCTTACTTGAAACGGCCTCAGAAATCTTACCTACAGTGGTTACTAGTGACTTATCAGACACCATCCCTTTGGATGTCTCTACCCCAGCACGTGGTGCTGCTAGGCCTCCTGCAGCCATGTCTATTAAGGCCTTTGCCAGGGCTAAAGCAGCCAAATCTACTAAATCAGTGCCTGTTAAGCCCCCTCTACTAGGCCCACTTCTAGTTCACAAATGCTTACTCTGGCAGAGGATTTAATATCCTTAATTAGGGGATCTCAATCTCACCCAGAAAGGGCCTCTCAGCCCCAGAAAGAGACCTAGAGCAGAGCCCCCCGTGCCTGTGTCCTCTGATGATTCCGCGGAGGACTCTGATATTACAGACCAGCCAGAGGCTCATTTCTCCAATTATGAAGACTCAGATGCTGAAGAATCCATTCCAGCTGCTTCTCCACCAGAAGAATTCTCCTTTGGGGAAACCTTACATGCCATGCGAGAACAATTCCAATGGCAGGAACACTATTTCTCAGATTCCAGAAAAAGACTTGGGACTTTTCTGCACCTACCACAACACAGGCCTTTAGCTATACCTCCTGTCCTCTCTGTTGTGGACGATGCATTTAATGATGTCTGCACTGCACCAGATTCCTTACCTCCAGCCCCTGTCAAACCAGACAGATTTTACAGGGTTCCAGACACTCATCACCACTTATACAAGGCCCCACTTGCAGACCCCGAAACCATATCCCAGGGGCCTAAGGCAGCAGCCTCGACCACAGCAAAAAACCCTATTCCTTCTCAAAGGGAAGCCAGGTCTTTAGACAGATGGGGCAAAAAGGTTTACACCTCCGCTACTCTCTCAGCTAGAGCTTTAAATTGTCAGTTTCACATGATACAATACCAAGAGTTTATGCTTGATCAGTTAACTAAAAAGCTATCCTCTGATGACTCTATAGATAAGAAATATATATTAGAAATGGTAAATAACATACAACAGGTTAGTAACCATTCCTTAAAATGTGGCTATGATGCACTGGAGGCTTCATTTAGATCAGCCATGACTGGCACAGTGATAAGAAGACATGCATGGCTGAAGGAACAGGTCTTACGGATCATGTTAAAGCTAAGTTATTAGATGCACCTATGGATAAGGCCAGTTTGTTTGGTACACCTGCCCAGCAGGTAATGAAGAAAATGGAAGAAAAGGCAAAATCTGTACAAACAGTTAAAGATTTCTTGCAGGTTCAACCCCAAGGTTTAGCAGGAACTGGCCTGCCAAAATTGGTCCTTTCCTGACTCCACAAGATCCCAAAGGGGCAGGAATAGGCGTCCCAGAGGCAGAAATCAATCCAGAGGGGTGCCTACAGAGGGCGACAGTGGCAAGGTAATAACAGAGGCACAGACACAGCCACTGCCACTACAACAGCACAGTGACTTGATTCTAACTCCGCCTACCAGGGAACAAATAACAGCACCATTAGGCGGAAAATTAACCTTATTTTGAAAAACTGGCACTATATCACAAAAGACAAGTGGATTCTGCAAACCATAGACCAAGGATACGGTTCCACTTCCACACTTTACCAGTCAAAGAGGAATGCCAAACCTGCCTCCAAATCAAAAACAGAAGCTCTACAGCAGATAATGCAACTAACAAAGATGAGAGCTGTGGAAAAGTGCCAATAACAGAACAAGGCAAAGGATTCTACTCCAGACTATTCCTAGTTCCAAGAAAGGAAAAAGCTGGAGACCTATTCTCGACCTGTCCATCTTAAATACATACATCATTGTCCCAAAATTCAAAATGCTGACCCTCCAGCAACTTCTTCCCATGCTGGGCAAGGAGTGCTGGCTGGTAACTCTAGATCTCAAGGAGGCATACCTGCACGTCCCCATACGACCAATTTGCAGAAGATACCTCAGATTTCTTGCAGGATCAGAGCACTATCAATTCTCAGCATTGCCCTTTGGCTTATCTACTGCGCCCAGAGTATTCACAAAATGCCTGGCATCAGTAATCGCCCACTGCAGACTACAGGGAATCCAAATTTATCCATACCTGAACGACTGTCTGCTACAGGGGGACAACAAAAGCAAGCTGACAACAGATTTACAAAGGGTCATTTACTTGCTACAAGCACTGGGATACACAGTCAATTTACAAAAGTCAAGGCTGATACCATCCCAAACAAGGACATTCTTGGGCGCGGAATTGGACACAGTAAGACAAATGGCATTCCTAACTGCAGAAAAACAAAAAGAACTCCCTCTTTACTTCTTGGCACTAACAAAACAGAACAAGCTAACAGCAAGAAAAGTTCTACAGGCCTTGGGCTTCATGGCATCCTGTATAATCTTGGTTCCACATGCCAGACTACATATGAGAAAACTACAGTGGTACCTAAAGAATTTATGGTCCCAACACAGGCACAGCCTAGAAGCAGAAATTCCTCTAATCCCATGCCTAAAACAGGAGTTCCTATGGTGGGCTCAAGCATGCCAGTCAAATCCAGGCCTACCCTTCCACAACTATCAAGCAAGCCAAACCATCACAACAGACGCCTCAGACCTAGGATGGGGGGCTCACATGCTGGACAAATGCGTACAAGGATTGTGGACACAGGACCAGCTCCATTTGCACATCAACCTAAAAGAAATGCTGGCAGTAAAGCTGACAATCCAAAAATTCAGACCCTTCCTCAAAGCAGGACATTTGATGATAAGGACAGACAACACCACAGTCATGTGGTACATCAACAAACAGGGAGGCACTCATTCATACCCCCTATGCAGAATGACTTTGGACCTTTGGAACCTGGAGCTCAGCTACAACATCCAGTTACAGGCAATGTTCGTACCAGGAAAGGAGAATACTCTAGCAGACATGTTAAGCAGAACCACCTCGGATGCTCACGAATGGATGCTACACCGGACATCTTCAAGGCCATCTCAAAGAAATGGGGAATGCCACAGATAGATCTATTCGCCCTCTCAATCACCAGCTCAAAAATTCTGCACAAGGGCGTTCCACCCACTTGCATGGAAAGTGGACTCGCTCTCCTTCAGCTGGAAAGGTCTGACAGCATATGCATTCCCACCTCTTCCCTTGATACACAAGGTATTACTAAAAATCAAGGAGGAACGTCCAAGGATAACCCTGATAGCTCCAAACTGGCCAAGACAACACTGGTACCCATTGCTAAGGAGCATGTCTCGGGACAAAATATGGCCAATACCCTGATGCCTTTGATGTTAACCCAGAACAACTACAGCATCATGCATCCAAACCTAAAAACTTTGCAACTGACTGCATGGAACATCACATAGCAGCAACTAATCCAGAGCTTTCCCAAAGGGTTAAAGACATTATCCTTGAAGCCCGCAGACCTTCAACAAGAAGGAACTATGCAGGAAAATGGAAAATGTTTGTCATTTGGAGTGCTGAAAGAGGAAAAGATGTGTCCACTATAGACATTGCTAACATTCTGGAGTATTTGGCAGAGCTTCTACATACAGGCCTGTCCTATTCCTCCATCAAGATACATGCATCAGCTATTTCAGCAGAATACAGCTTTGATCCACCTGTCTTTTCACATCCTTTACTCAGGCAGTTCCTCAGAGGGATCAAGAATGTAAAACCTCCTAGGAAACCACCATTGCCAGCTTGGGATTTGAACTTTGTGCTGGAAAAGTTGACACTCGCACCTTTTGAACCAGCAGCAACAGCAGACCTGCAGCATCTATCGTGGAAAACTGCTTTCCTACTGGCAATAACCTCAGCAAGAAGGGTTTCTGAACTTCAGGGCCTAATGGCAGTACAACCCTTCCTAATCTTCCACCAAGATAGAGTGTCCATGAGGACTAATCCTACATTTATGCCTAAGGTGGTATCCAGAGTGTCTTTAAACCAGGCAATCCACCTACCTACCTTCTTCCCAAACCCACAAAACAGAGGGGAAAGAATGCTGCATACCTTGGATGTACATAGACAGCTACGCTACTACCTGGACAGAACAAAAGTAACAGAAAAACTGTTCAGCTGTTCGTAGCCTATGCAACAGGAAGGAAGGAAAAGCGATTTCCAAACAGACAATCTCCAAATGGATAGGAAATTGCATACGATTCTGTTACTCCTTTCATGGAAAACCAATTCCACAGAACATAAGGCCTCATTCTACAAGGGCAACAGCCACTACCACAGCCTTCTTACGAGGAGTGGCAACCAAGGACATTATTGAGGCTACTTGGACCTCCTTGCATACATTTGCCAAGCATTATAATTTACCTCTGTATTCCAGATCCTGAGCAGGGTTTGCCACTGCTGTACTGCAAGGGATCCTAACCACACCATAATCTATTCTTCCTCCTGCCCTAGTTGGCTATGGTATTCTACCCAGTTGTTATGACTGCAGATGCATCCATGAAGGACATAGTACAGTTTTGTACCTACCATAAATGTAGATGTCCGAACTGGATAGCATCTGCAGTCAGGATTACCCTCCCTTCCCCTCTGTGGTACTCTAGGGTATTTACCCTCCTAATAGCTAGCTGGGGAGTCTCTTATGGTGTATTTGTTTGTATATATGTACATACATGCTTATTTTTTGTGTTTGCCTTCTATCTTTTTGGAAACATTGGCATTTACCCAAAATTTAGCCTTCCAAGAGGGCAACTGGCATCTGGGGCAAGAAACACTGAGGAAAATGGCGTCGGCTGATGCCTTTATACCCGAAGACCAACAGAGATGACGTCGGGTGAAGTGCGACATCAGCGAAGCGGACCGGACTTTGGAATCCGGCCGACCGAAGGGCTGCCTGACGACAGGACAACCCAGTTGTTATGACTGCAGATGCTATCCAGTTCGGACATCTACATTTATGGTAGGTACAAAACTGTACTTTTTTGCCCTTGGGTCCATTCCCCCCCCCCCTTTCCTATAAGCTGGGGATATCTGTTATGGTGTATCTGTTTATTACTGTTGTGCATGTCTGCATTTTTTGTTTATACATTCACAAAATTTAGCCTTCCTTGGAGGGCACCTGGCATCCAGGGAAAGAAACACTGAAGAAGATGGCGTCGGCTGATGCCTTTATACCCCAGCTGCTCTGACGCTGGGGAGGAGGCGACATCAGCCGACGCCGGACCCAGACTTTGGAATCCGGCCAACCGAAGGGCTGTCTGAGGCAGGCCAACCCATATGTTAGGACTGCAGCTGCATACCTATCGGACATCTACATTTATGGTAGGTACAAAACTGTACTTTGTGTACTACATGTGACAACAGTTTCCCGTATTCTCCATATGTCTGGACTGTGGAGTAGGGTTGGAAGACGGAAGCCTTTTCTTACACAGAAAAAACATTCAGGCCTGGCTAAAATTTACAAAACAATACATCAAGTCTTCCAAAAGCATGTGGGAAAACGTGTTATGGTGTGATGAGACCAAGGTTGAACATTTTGGCCACAATTCAGAATTGTCACAAAGACAACACTTCGTATCACCAAAAGAACACCATCCCCACGGTGAAGCATGGTGGTGGTAGTGTCATGCTTTGGGATTTGTTTTCTTTAGCTGGATCTGGGGCTTTAGTCAAGGTGGAAGGAATTTTGAACAATTCCAAATGCCAGTCACTTTTGGCCTAAAACCTTCAGGCATCTGTTAGAAAGCTGAAGACGAATTTCACCTTTCAATACGATAATGACACCAAGCTTACATCCAAATCAACAAAAGAATGACTTCACCAGAAGAAAATTAAAGTTTTGGAATGGCCCAGCCAGAGCCCAGACCTAACTCCAATAGAAAATCTGTGGGGCGACCTGAAGAGGGCTGTGCACAAGAGATGCCCTCGCAATCTGACAGATTTGGAGCACTTTTGCAAGGAAGAGTAGGCTAATATTTCCAAGTCAAGATGTGCCACGCTGATAGACTCTTACCCAAGAAGACTGAATGTTGTAATTAAATCAAAAGATGCTTCAACAAAGTATTATTTTAAGGGTGTGCACACTTATGCAACCAGCATGTTCTATGTTTTTTATTTTTTTATGTTTTTCAATTGATTTGTACAGGTTATAGGTCACATTAAAGGTGGGGAAAGTTTTGAAATGATTTATTGTGGTCTCAATTTTTTTTATATCTCAACCTGGCATTTTAACAGTGGTGTGTACACTTTTTACATCCACTGTACATTAGTTTTTGTTAGACGCTGCCTAGGAATGGGCATCGAGGGTTGCAGCCATATTAATTAGGCCATTAGATTTCACATGAGACTGGATTAGTATTTTAAGTCAAATTAGCTAAAACTTGCCTTCTCATTCATTTGGTGCCTTTTTAAGTATGCATGTTGATTGATACTGCAGAGATGCAGAATAACTTTTTTAATATCAGGACTTTGAGTCGGCTACCAAAGACTCAGATGAGGATCACAATGGATTTATGGGGCGATTGCATGCATTCTTTGTCCTGACTTTCTGTGAAGATTTCAAGGCTTGTATGCAAATTATTTCTTGAAGAGTACTTTTCCAAGTCCCTCCCCCCAAATAAACACAATAAATACATTAACAGTATGTTTGAAAGCTTATGCACCTGTGACCTGGGTCATTTATTAAAGACAAATCTAATGACATTCCTATAGGTGTATGTTCTTACCTTTGGAATTCTTTGTACTTGTTTCTCATGAAATGTGTTTGTTTTGTGACATGTTGCTATGTACACTTTTTCTCTGCTCTGTCACATCACCTAATCTTTGCTATAATAATCATGCTGAAACTAGCTTTGTAGTCAGCATTTGAAATTATGCAGAGTATAAGGACATTCTAATAGTGTACAAGTGTAATTAAAAGAAGGCTTACCTCACTTATGTTTACTTAACCTGTGCACTTAAGAAAACTTCACTAAAACTGACTTAAAGGGAAAGGGTGCATATAACAAAATATTCACAGTGCAGTAAGTAGAAGGGAATTTATATTTTTCAAAGATGATGTGGGACACTCACATATCACTTTAAGGCTACTCATTGTACTATGAAGGTTTGAATAATCTGTGTATTTAGTTCTGTTTTGCAAGTAATCCAGAGCATACATGGCCAAAATTTCTTCTGCAATTATAAAAAAAAAAACTAAATAAAATAATTAAAAAGAAATTCTAGCACATCTATTAGAGGCTCTTAAGCTTGTTTATTGTAATTTATATTGAGCTGATTCAGGAAACTGTGGATGATCTTCGTGTTTCACTGTTGCAGTCATTACTTTTGGGTTATCTGCTTGCAGGTAGCCCTCAGTCGGCCTAATTAACAAAGTCTTAGGTCCTGCGTCGGTTGCTGTCCCTTCTGACGACCTGACATCATGGAAGGGGTGTAAAACATGCAGCCAATGCCATTACATCAGTCTTTCTTGCCGTGCGGTGCCCGAAGCAGAAGCAGTTCACAAGTGCCGGTCAGCCAACTCCTGAAATTTTAGTTTTCGAGTTTCAGAACCAAAATCTTCAACTAAAGCTAAGTACCCCGTTGAGGAAACTTTTTCTTGCACCTTACCGATGTCAGTAAAAGTTAATAATTGCATTACTTGTGGAAAGCAAATACCTCATAAAGATTTTCATTCGTACTGTATTCCTTGCCTAGGCCGTGACCATGACGTACCTTGCTGTCGGTTTTGTGCTTTATTTAATCGGCGCACTGTCTGTCGTCTGTATATTTCCTTCTCTAAGTATTTCGGTTCTCTGTTTAATTATCCAGAAATGTCGGTTAGCCATCCGTCTGCCAGGATTCCGAAAAAACGCAAAAATAAACCTAGGCCGCCGAGGTCCAAAAGTGCCGACGGCGCTTCTCCTAAGCCAGTCGCCAGTTCGCTGGTACTCAGTGAGGCGCTTTTGCAGCACCTGATACCTGCTACTGATTCGCAGGCCTCTACTGAGACCCATTCGGAGTCTGATATGCCGCGAGATGCTTCAACTATGGAACCCGCGAATGTCTCTACCTTGGATGGGTCCGGAGCCGCTGTGCAGGCAGCGGCTTCTGAGGGTTTGTTCAGGCCTCGGACTTGCATATTAAACCGACACCTCCTTCTTCACTTGGGCCTAAATCTTGAACCATGCCCAAAAAACTGACGCCCAGGCTCACATGCTCAGGCCTCTGCCTAAAAAACAAATGATAAAAATGGCTGAAGATCTAATAACTGTAATCAGCGGGTAGCCAACCCCCCCCCCCCCCTTCTAAGAGGCCTAGGACTGAAGTTTATGAATCTTCTGACCAGGATTCTGTTTTTTCTGTTTCTTCTGATGATCTGGATTTGCCCTTACCTGCTTATGAGGATTCTGATGCAGAGGACTCTATTCCCTCTGCTTCCCCTCCAGAGGATTTTTCTTTTGGTGAAACCTTACATACTCTTAATGGAGCATTTCCATTGGGAAAGCCAGGATTTTTCTGATTCAAAAAAGAGGCTTAGGGATTTCTTACTCCTACCTCAGCTTAGGCCTTTAGCTATTCCTCCTGTACTAGACATTGTTGATGATACTTTTTCGGAATCTAGTTTGGCCCCTGATTCCCTGCCTCCTGCTCTCAGTAAACCTGACCGATACTACAGGGTTCCTGAGTCACACAAGTTCCTTTTTAAAAATCCTATTGCGGATTCGGAGACTATTTCACAGGGGCCCAAGGGCATTAAGGCTTCTACTGCTAAAAATCGTACCCCTTCTGATACAGACTGCAGGGCACTGGATAGATGGGGTAAGAAGGTTTACATTTCTGCAGCCTATCTATTAGGGCTTTAAACTGCCAGTTTCATATGTTAAAGTATCAGCAACATGTTATAGATTGCTTAAACAGAAAATGATGTTGATTCCTGACTGTGTGAAAAACAAAGAATTACAGGATTTAATGCATTCTGCTGAACAGGTTGGAAAACATGTAGTTTTGATTCATTAGAGGCCTCTTGCAGGGCTGCTGTTACTGGGTCTGTGCTCCGAAGGCATGCTTGGCTTAGGGAGCAATCTTTGCCTGATCATGTTAAAGCTAAATTGTTGGATGCTCCATTAAATCAGGACCGCCTGTTTGGCAACAAGGCTGAGGTAGTTCTTAAAAATATGGAAGATAAAGCTAAATCTATGCAAACTGTTAAAGATTTCTTACAAGTTCAGCCTTTTAGATTTAGTAGGCACTGGCCCTCTAAGAATTGGTCCATTCCAGCCCCTTCCAGGTCTTCTCAATCCACACCCAGACGCTACAGAAACCCCAGGTTTCAGTCCCAGGGGACACGCAGGACTAAGCAGTAAGGGGCCTCCACTTCCATATCTGGGAGTAATAAGATTCCCCCATGGTAAACTGTCTCAATGACTTCCTTTTAAAATTTCCAAGCACTTATCAACTGACTGCCCCTTTGGGGGGAAAGATTGCTCTTCATGCAAAGAACTGGGAACTCATTACCCAGGACAAATGGGTTTTAAATATTGTGTCCCAGGAACACAAATTTCACTTTCACACGTTGCCAACACCAAGCGGGTGGCCAGACCTACCCCCAAATCAGTGGGCAGAGGCCCAAAAACAAGTACTTTCTCTCTTAAGCATGGGGGGCTATTCAGTTGGTACCAGAAGAGGAAAAGGGACAAGGTTTCTACTCAAGACTTTTCCTGGTACCCAGAAAAGACCATTCATGGCATCCTATCCTGGACCTGTCTTCTCTAAACACCTTTTTGGAGATTCCAAAATTCAAGATGCTGACTCTTCAGTTGCTTCCTATGCTAGGCAAAGATGCCTGGTTGGCAGCACTAGATTTAAAAGAAGCATTCCTGCACATCCCAATCAGGGAATCTTGCAGAAGATACCTACGCTTCAAAGCAGGCTACACACACAATCAGTTCTCTGCACTGCCCTTTAGCTTATCTACTGTGCCCAGGGTATTCACAAAGTGCCTAGCTCCAGTTATTGCATTTTGTAGGCAAATAAATATTCAAATATACCCATACCTGGACGATTATCTAATTCAGGCAGAAAGCCAGGACATACTTTGGAATCATCTGGCCTTTGTACAAAGGGTTCTAACTTGTTTGGGGTACACCATAAACAAAAAGAAGTCACACCTGGTACCCTGTCAACAAATTATATTCCTGGGATCAAGCTTGAATGCAACTTCCCAGATGGCTTACCTCACACCAGAGAAACAAATTCATTTGACAACCTACTTCAAACAAGTGGCCACAAAAACCCTGCTATCTGCAAGACAAATACTGCAAGCCTTGGGGTTATGGTCTCCTGCATTCTAATTCCATATGCAAGACTGCATATGAGGAAACTACAGTGGTATCCAAAAAGCCTATTGTGTCAACATTTTCGGGATCTGGAAGCAATCATTCCTATCATACTTTGCCTACACCTAGAGTTCCTTTGGTGGGCAGAGACTGCCACCAAAACAAGGGACTACCTTTCACATCACCCCCTGCTGCCCAAACCCTAACAGACGCATCAGACTATGCATGGGGGGCTCACCTGGCAGGGAAGTGCATTCAGGGCAAATGGAACCCAAGTCAAATGCACCTGCATATCAATCAAAAAGAAATGTTAGCTGTACAGAATGCTCTGACAGCCTTCAAGGGCCACATTCTTCCAGGACAACTAATGGTAAAGATGGACAACACCACTGTTATGTGGTACATAAACAAGCAGGAGGGTACACATTCTTAACCCCTCTGCTGACTAGCCATGGCATTGTGGAACACACCCTTGAGCTCCCAAGTGCACCTAAAAGCACAATTCCTGCCAGGAAAATTAAATACACTGGCAGACTGACTAAGCAGAAACCTCATGGACCCACACGAGTGGAAACTGGAACCAAGGGTTTTCAACATGTTGACAAGCAAATGGGGGAGCCCAGATATTGACCTGTTTGCCTCTCCCCAGAACTACCAATTGGACAAATTTTGCACAAGGACTCCCCACAAACACACCTGGAAAGTGGATGCTCTGTCCTTCAGCTGGAAAAAAACTATCAGTTTGTCTCCCCACCCCCCCTCCTCTACCTCTGCTCTCCAAAGTACTACTAAAAATCAAACAGGACAAACCAAGGATGATTTTGATTGCTCAAGACTGGCTACGCCAACACTGGTACCCCCTCCTGCACAGTCTGTCACTGCACCTGCCTCAGACTCCTTCCCTGTTGTCTCAGCAGGAGAACCAGATTCTGCACCCTCAGCTTCTAACACTGAACCTTGCAGCCTGGCTAATTACCTAATCTCTCCTTCACCATCCCTCAGTAAACCTGTGATGGATATCATTTTTGAGGCAAGGAGGCCTAGTACTAGAAAATCTTATGCTGAAAAATGATCAAGATTCTGTGCCTGGAACCAGTCTCAAGGGATGAGCACAGCAGCACCCAATTTACCTCAGATTTTACAATACTTAACTGAGATGCTTCACAAGGGCCTGTCCTTTTCCTCCATTAAAATCCATGCCTCAGCCATTTCAGCTCATTATAACACAGAACCTCCCCACTTCTCTCATCCACTGCTCAAGCAGTTCCCCAGAGGGGCCAAAAATTTGAGACCACCCAGGAGAACTCCAACCCCAGCCTGGGACCTTAACTTTGTTTTGGAGAAATTCACTCTACCTCCTTTTGAGCCAGCTGCTACTGCAGACTTAAAATTTCTTTCTTGGAAAACAGCTTTCCTTTTAGCAATCACTTCAGCTAGAAGGGTATCTGAATTACAGGCCCTTATGGCAATGGAGCCTTTCATCATCTTTCATGCGGACAGGATATCCGTCAGAACCAATCCATCCTTCATGCCCAAGGTGGTATCCAGTGTGGCTCTTAATCAGTCCATTCATTTGCCAACCTTCTTTCCCATCCACAGAACAAAGGGGAATGGATACTGCATTCCTTAGATGTGCACAGACAACTTGGATTCTACTTGGACGGGACTAAACCTCAAAGGAAATCTGAAATGCTGGTTGCATTTGCTGCAGGGGCAGAGGGGAAGGCTATTTCAAAGCAAACCATTTCTGAATGGATAGGGCCAGTTGCATTCATTCTGCTATAAGCACCATGGAAAACCTATTCCCCAGGGGATCAGACCTCACTCCACGAGGGCTGCATCCACCTCTATAGCCTTTCTCAGAGGCGTCCCTACCAGAGACATCCTAGAAGCTACTACCTGTAGTTCTGTACATACTTTCACCAAGCATTTCCATTTGCCAATTTTCTCTAAATCCAGAGCTGGCTTTGCCACTGCAGTCTTGCAGGGCCTTATAGCTGGTCCTAATGCTATATAAATTCCTCCTCCCAACCACAGCTTTGGGAATCTACCCAAATGTAATGACTGCAACAGTGAAACACCAAGTTGTGTACACTTACCATAAATGTAGATGATCGAGTGTATTCACTGTTGCAGTCCTGGTTACCCTCCCTCCAGCCTCCTAACTTCTTTTGGCTATACCTCTGCTTTCCTTTACTATGCTTAAAAGCCTTTTTGGTGTGTTTGCTTTTTTGTGGGAGGTATATCATTGTACTTTTATATTTAATTACTTCCCCTTAGGAGGGCACCTGCCATCTGGGGTAAGAAAAACTGCTGTAATGGTGTCGGCTGCATGTTTTTTCACCCCTGACGACCTGACGTCATGGAAGAAGGGACAGCAACTGACGCAGGACCCAAGACGCATTATCAAAGGGGGCCCACCTGGCAGGGAGATGCATTCACGGCAAATGGAGCCCAAACCAAATGCATCTACATAGCAGCCAGAAAGAAATGCTAGCTGTTCAGAATGCTCTGACAGCCTTCAAGGACTTACTTCATCCAGGACAACTACTGATAAAGACGGACACCACCACAGATATGTGGTACATAAGCAGGGGGGGTACCCACTCCTATCCCCTTTGCAGACTAGCCATGGCCTTGTGGAACACAGCCTTGACTTACCAAATACATCTTCAAGCTCAATTCCTGCCAGGAAAGCAAAATACTCTGGCAGACGACCTAAGTAGAAATCTTATGGACCCGCACAAATGGAAACTGGATCCACAAATCTTCAGCATGTTAACACAAAAATGGGGAAGCCCAAACATAGATCTATTTGCCTCTCCCCAAAACTATCAGTTGGACAAATTCTGCACAAGAACTCATCACAAAAAGCATGGAAAGTGGATGCTCTATCCTTCAGCTGGAAAAAAACTATCAGTCTATGCCTTTCCCCCTCTGCCTGTACTCTCCAAGCTCTTACTAAAAGTCAGACAGGAAAAAAACAAGAATGATTCTAATTGCTCCAGACTGGCCTCGCCAACACTGGTACCCACTTCTAAGGAATATGTCACACCTTCCGCTGTTGTACCTGCCTCAAACACCTCACCTATTGTCTCAGCAGAACTATCAAATTCTGCACACTCGGCTCCAAACTCTGAATCTTGCAGCATGGCTAATCAACTAATTTTACCAACCACATCTCTCAGTAAACCTGTGATGGATGTCACTTTGGAAGCCAGAAGGCCTAGTACTAGAAAATCTTATGCTGATAAATGGAAGAGATTCTGTGCTTGGAACCGAGCACAAGGAATAGAGACAGCAAAGCCCAATATTCCTCAGATTTTACAATACATAACTGAGATGCTTGACAAGGGCCTGTCTTTTTCTTCAATAAAAATCCATGCCTGTGCCATTTCAGCTCATTACAACACAGAACCTCCCCTCTTTTTTCATCCCCTGCTAAAACAGTACCTCAGAGGAGCCAAAACTTTAAGGCCTCCCAGGAGAGTGCCTACTCCTGCATGGGACCTCAATTTTGTGCTGGAAAAACTCACCCTACCTCCTTTTGAACCAGCAGCTACTGCGAATATAAAATTTCTTTCTTGGAAGATGTCTTTTCTTTTGGCAGTCACTTCAGCTAGTAGGGTTTCAGAACTACAGGCTCTCACGGCAGTGAAGCCTTTCATTATTTTTTACCCGGACAGGGTGGCACTCAGGACCTATCCTTCTTTTATGCCTAAGATGGTATCCAGTGTGGCTCTTACCCAGGCCATTCACCTGCCAACTGTCTTCCCACATCCGCAGAACAAGGGGGAGCGGATTCTAGATTCATTGGATGTACACAGACAACTAAGATTCTGCTTAAACAGGACACAATCTCTAAGAAAGTCTGAGCAACTACTTGTGGCATTTGCTGAAGGATCAGAGGGGAAGGCTATATCAAAGCAGACTATTTCTATATGGATAAGCCATTGCATTCATTTCTGCTTCTTTCACCATGGTAAACCTATGCCCAAGGGGATCAGATCCCATTCCACCAGGGCTGTCCCTACTTCAGCAGCTTTTCTCAGAGGGGTTCCTACCAGAGGCATTCTAGAAGCTGCTACTTGGAGCTCAGTACATACGTTCACAAAGCATTATCATTTACCTCTCTTTTCAAAATCCAGGGCAGGCTTTGCCACTGCAGTCCTGCAGGGTCTTACAGCTGCTCCTAATGCTGTTTAGTTCCATTCTCCCATCCATAGCTTTGGGATTCTACCCAAATGTAATGACTGCAACAGTGAAACATGAAGAACATAGTACAGTTGTGTACACTCTACATAAATGTAGATGTTAGAGTGTATTCACTGTTGCAGTCCGGATTACCCACCCGCCAGCCAGCCCCCTTTCTATACCTTTTGTTTCCTTCACTATACTCAGAAGCCTTTCTGGTGTATTTGTTTTTAGTTGAAGGTAAATTTTGTTTTTCTAAAGTGCATTTATATATTTACAGTTTTATATATATTTTTTTTGCTCCCCATTTGGGGGGCACCTGACATCTGGGGCAAGAAAAACTAATTAATATGGTGTCTGCTGCATGTTTTATACCCCTGACAACCTGACGTCATGGAAGAGGAGACAGTAGCTGATGCAGGACCCAAGACTTTGTTATTCAGGCCAACTGAGGGCAACCTGCCAGCAGATAACCCAAATGTAATGACTGCAACAGTGAATACATTCGAACATCTACATTTATGGTAAGTGTACACAACTGTACTTTCCTCCCCCTCCTGAGCATCATTCTGTGTATTGTTTCACAAGTTCTAATAACATTAAACTTAATAAGGCTTTACTGTGTCTAGGTAATTCAGATCCTATGTCCATGTTTAAAAAGGCCTCCTTAGTTACTGCCATTTGTTCAAACATTTCTGTCAAAGTACTTTGTAGGAGATTTTTAAAATCCACCAACTTGTTACACCCCCCACCAAAAAGTCTTTCCCAGTTTCCTCTCTCTTCCCCATTACATTTTCAGTATTTGTTATCTACCTGAAGAAAATTCTCTGAAGTCCACTTTGGTTATCAAAATTCATATGTGAACACTTCCATACAACAATCCTAAACCTTCTGGATTTTCTTACATTTTCACCCTTGCATGTTTCCTAGAAATATTTCTTTGTAATTTGCCTTTTTATAATCATTTCCTAATTTTATTTCTAATTGCCTCTGTTTCTTATGGTTATCTTGCGATGTTCTATATGCCCTACTAATTATGCATTTTAATAGCATTTTCTGTTCACTTTCCCTCTCTTATGGTTCATCGCTGACTCTTAGAAGGACCATGTGGACAACCATCACCATCTTCAGAGCTTACAAGACAAAAGGGGAAAAAGTAGTAGGTTGCCAGGTCTTTCTTTCATATCACACATGCAGGTACTCTCATCTGTGGACAGTTTAAACTCCTGAGACACCTACTACATGCCAAAGGAAACCCATACAAACCTAGACTCCATTAAAACTTTGCCAGAGCTGATCTTTAACTAGCACTCCTCTATCCCTTTCTGTTTGCCAGTACTCTGTTATTAATCCCCTTCTTATTTATTTGTTGTCAGTATCTTGGTTTCTTTGTTCATTTTCTACAGAAAATTCCAGCCCCCTTTTGCCTATTTTTATACCCCTATTTGCAGGCATCCATATTGGTAAACTGTCCTTTCTCCATCCCTGCATTGGCTTAGTTCTTGGAATACTTTCTGCTGCTTTATAAAGTACTACTCTGTATGGTTGTTAGTTGCATCCAAAGCCCTAGTCTCTCTAACTCTCATACTCCCTATGTTTCCTCTTCATCCATTTCTACTTTGATTTGTAACCATATTTTAGTCATACTGTATGTGAGCCTTAACAGTGTAGCTTTAAAATACCCTTTAAAGGCTGGTAATTCTAAGCTGTCTTATTCTATGAGGACAATCAGCTTTTTCTCAACTCTTACCCTTTTCCCTCTGAAATAAATTAGTTCAACTCTTTATTAATCTTTTTCTGTGTTTGATAAAAGGTATGCCTGCCCTGTGTATAAGAGTAAAGGGACTAAAACACTTTCACTGCTTGTATCTCTCTATTCATGTCCATAATCAAGAGCTCTTGGTTTCTTACTTTTGTATTATCTTCTGTTTTGTGTCTTCCCACATATCCTTAGCTGCTGTAACAGAAGCTTTTTTTAATGCATACCCGTAAATATTTCATCTTATGTCCCTCTTAATATGGGCATTGCTGAAGAAGTTCATGAGTGGTGCATACTTTAGCACTATAGCCTTTGTTTCATCAACATTTATTTTATATTATACAATGACTGGCCATTAAGATTCAAAAAGTAGCATGCTGATTGGTTAACCCAACCAGCGTGCCCATTGTAAATCCTAGCATATATCAATGGAAAAAGGTCCAGTTGCCAGGACTTTCTTCCATTAATGTATATGCCATAAAATGTTCACTTTTTTGCAATAAAAAAAAATACACTTATGTGCGTAAATGGGCATGCCTTCGTTGAAGGTTGGGCGTTGAGCTGGCACCTCTGCGTTTCGTTAAAGTCTACTGCCAATCATTAGCAGAGCGGAGTTCCACTATGGCGACCCCTTACCAGGAAAAGCTGAAAGACAAACAACAACTTAGAAAACTGGAGACTTGAAACCAATAAGAGAGATTGAACAGACAAAAAAAAAGGATAATCTGGTCCATTATGCAAAACTTACCTGATCATAGGTTGGTATTAGGCTATAGGCCTACCCATAACAATTCTCTGGCTATTTCTTCCCACAGTATTTACTTCCCTGGACCCCTGTCTAGCAGGGAGACTAATGTGATTTCCCATCTCCCATCCAATCAAGGTTCCTTTTGAAGATCATCTTTTTATTTTCTATCTCCCATCTCGTCCATATGTTCAAAGTCTCCTGGTATTTTTTTTTTTTTAATTAAAAAAAAAAAAAAGCCACGGAAATTAATCTTTCTTTGTTGCTTCCTATGCACAGCACCCCTCACATAGTGCTGATGCATTGCATAAGTGTGGGAACAGAAGTCCCATATGCATGAGCAGTACGTCAAAAAACAACAGGATATCCGAGGAAAGTGGATGAACACCACAGACCGGTCATACAAATATATTATGCAAGAAAAGCAAGTAATTTTTTCTTAAATAATGTCATTCTATAATAGCAATAACTAACTCGGTAGAGTTTTATAGTGAAGATTTACCCACAGTTGTCTTTGTTTAATCATGAGGACTTAACTGTCGTGATTAAACCATACCAACCACGAGTAAATCTTCAATATAACACACCCACCCATGTCATCTGTTATTGCTATTCATGATCATTCTCATCAGTAATGTAGTCATAAGCACTTTATAATCAGTGTATTTATGTGTAGCCAGATCTGAAGGGTCCCTATACTCCATCGGTAATGCAGATACCACCGCCTTCTTCCAAGATGCAGATACCGAAGCCCGTTTAAAGTTATTATTTTATTGATAATTAAGTAAAACATTCCAGATCTTTTTATTCTCTTCCCTCCTATCTTCCAAATTTCTGCATCTATAGTGCCTGTTCCTGAAGACTTCCCAGTTTGTTGATTATATATTTCTGTTTTTGTTTAATCTCTTGTATTAATTTTTGAACCTCATTTTCCACACACATTGTAACCGAGTAGTGCATGCATATATCAATTTGTACCTTTTCTTAGTCTCACCATTCTTCTGCATTGTACACATTTTCTTAACATTTCTGAAGTGTCACTAATACTTCTTTAGAACCTCTGCTTATTTTTCTTGTCATAGGCTTCCTAAGTTTTTCTACAACTTTCTGTCTTTTGCATAAACCATTATGCTAAAAGATTTTGCTCTAAAGTTATCAAAAATTGTTGCTTACCAGCAAACTTCCTAAACTCACACATTATCTAAATGATGCTGTATTTCTCCTTTGGCACTCCACAGTTGCACCTCCTCTTGTTCTGTGAGTTCCCCTTTTTCTGAAATACTGTAACCTTTGTTAACTTCTCTAACTACATCTTATTTCTTCTTTCTCGTATCTTTCTCTAATGATGCTTGTCTTGTACATACTACACATTACTTAAAATCCTTTCTTCTTAGCAGAAAAGTAGAACGTCACCAGTGTCTAATTTTTACATCATTACCCTTCATCTGTATCTCGATGAAGGATAATTATGTAAACATGACACATTGGTGATGTTGCACTTTTCTGTTAAAAATAATTTTAAGTAATCTTGATCTTGGTTGGCTGTGGTGGTGCAGCGGTTAGTGTTGTCGCCTCACAGCAAGAGGCTCTCCAATTTGATTCTCGGCTAAAGTGCCTTCTATGTGGAGTCTGCATGCCCTCCCTGTGATTGACTGAACATTAAGACATGCTGGTAGGTGTGTGTGTGTGTGTGTGTGTGTGTGTGTCTTTGAAGGTTGGGCACCGGGCTGGCAACTCGACACTATAAAAATCCACTGCCAATCATAAGCGGACAGGTGATCTGCTGTGGCAAACCCTAACTGGGAAAAGCCAAAAGACTTTTACCCTTCATCTTTAACTTATTTTTTAATGGCACAGGATCTGTTATAGTTATTTGATGGGTCTGAAAGCTTTCAACTATAGACACACAAAAAGCAAAACACCAGGACTTGGAGACAGCTGTAGGATCCAGTATAAAAATTTGTACTGGACACAAGCGCTTTCATGGGCAATTCCACTTCTTTAGATGTCACTACACATTAAAAAAACCCTTGGCTCATATATACACTCCCCTCTTCAAACACATGACTAAAAGAACCCAATGCCTTGTGATAATGTGAACGATCACTGTTGATGTAAAGCAACATTCTGTAAAGTGCATAGTTAATAAGTACATCATATAATAAAAAATGCAAATGAAATTATGATACGTAAGCATCAATAATCCCATTTGAAAAGCTGCCAGAATTATAACTTGAGACTTAAAAGCATATAAAAATCACAAAAAAATGAATGCCTTCCATTAGTATAAACTTTCACTAGTTACTTAGATCAAATCACATAAAAAATGCATACTAGTATATGTCAAGAAATAAGTCATTGAGCATAGACAAAAATAGTTGGTCTGTACTTCTATCAAAAAAGCTGCCTGGATTTTAACTTGGGGTGCAAGGTATTGAGTCCGTGGCTTCTGTCTGCCCTTATCCCAACTATCCACTTTGCATCAAGTTCTTCAGTAATATTCCGTAGTTCTCCCCCTCTGATGCTATCGTAGGTTCTCTCTATGAATGGAAACTTAAAAACATGTTCCACATCATTATTAGTGTGTCTAGCTAAGGCATTCACTTTATTCTTTTTGTTAATAGCATAAATATGTTTGCGTATTCTTTCCTTCAGAGATCTGTCTTCCCTACATAGAGTTTGACATCATAGCTACTTGTGAAACTGAACATCCAGTTTATTTGTCTCACTGTACAGTGTACCGTAGTTTATATATAGGGAAGACCGATCTCTGAAGGAAAGAATACACAAACATATTTATGCTATTAACAAAAATAATAAAGTGAATGCCTTAGCTAGTCATGTTAGGGTCGATAGTATGCATCTTTTGATGTGATTTGATCTAAGTAAATAGTGAAAGTTTATACTAATGGAAGGCATTCATTTTTGTGACTTTATATGCTTTTAAGTCTCAAGTTATAATTCAGGCAGCTTTTCAAACAGAATTATTGATGCTTATGTATCATTTCATTTGCATTTTTTATTATATGATGTATTTATAAGTATGTACTTTATCGAATGTTGCTTTGTCAACAGTGATCGTTCACATTATCACAAGGCATTTGTTGCTTTTAGTCATGTGTTTGAAGAGGGGGGTTTATATATGAGTCAAGGGTTGTTTTAATGTGTATTGACATCTGAAGAAGTGGGGTTGCCCACGAAAGCGCTTGTGTCCAATAAAAATGTTTTATACTGGATCCTACAGCTGTCTCAAAGTCCTGGTGTTTTGCTTTTTATTCTGGATTCGTTTTGTGCAGGAAAAGTGAATTCTAAAGTTTTGGTGGCAGTTATATACACACACATACTCCTGTGAAATATAATTACTATCTAGTCTATCCCAGGTGTTATACCTTGAAGAATAATTTGTAAATTTTATCAGCATTCCTGTTACTTAGCATATGTCATCCATACCTGATATTTTTATGCATTTCTTCAGAAATCCGTCTTCTGTTTATTTCCCCTTCTGTGCCCCTTGATACATCTTCATTGTTGCAAATCAGGTGCTAGTCCACATCCATAGTCATTTTCTGCATTTTATTTCTTCCAAAATTCTCCTCTGATCCTTAACAGTAATTTTAGGTAGATTATAAATATACGTCGGTGTAATCCTCTTTCCATCAATAGCTGCACCCTTTGGCTTAGTTATGAGGTGTTATTCTTGGCTTTAGCTTCAGGCTGTGCTTGATGACATCAAGGCCAAGCTTTAGGATGCTCCTTTGAGTAATAAAAGTTTTTTTGAGCTCTGTTGCTGCTGACTTATTCAGGTCCCTTTAGGATAAGGGCAAGGCCTTACAGGAGCTGAAACATATTTTTGTTTCTGCCATTCTTAAGTTTCAGAGGAACTACCGTTTCAAGTTTGCCATTGTTCGTAAGCAGTATCACTCTTCTCCTATGGGTTAGAAGGGTTCTAAGCATGTTCCTCCTGCTAAGTCTACTCAGACTCCTGCCTCCCATAAACCTTCCTTTCAGGATAAGCCTGGTCATATTTCATGGTTTGGTTCCCCCTATCCTCGGCCAGGTTTCCTTGTCGCTTTCTCTGCCTTTCCCTGTCTCTTCCAAGTTGGTTATAAATCACTTCAGACTCTTGGGTTCTGTCTATTATCTGTTAGGGATATTTCACGGTTTGGAAGTCCATTCCTCTCTTTTTAGGCATTCCTCATCCTTCTTGGGATCAGCTTTCTCATTTCCCAGAGGTGCGTCGATCTCTTTTGGATCAGGGCACCATTCAAGCCATACCTTCAACCCAGATGGGAAAGGGATTTTATTCCAGAATGTGTTTGATCCCATGAAAGGAGGGTACATGGAGACCAATTCTGGATCTTCCTTGCTCAGCACCTTTCTCAAGATTCCTTCCTTTTAGTTGTTATCCCTTCAAACATGGCTTCCTCTACTACTTCTCAGTCTTTTCTGGAGTCTCTGGATCTCAAGGTTGCATACCTTCACATCCCCGTCCATCTCTATAGAAAAAGTTTTTCTCTGTTGCTTCATTGCATTTTCAGTTCTCTGCTTTGTTTTTTGGCTTTTCTACAGCCCCAAGGGTTTTCACCAAATGCCTTGCTCTTGCCGTTGTTCTTTGCAAGCTTTAAGATATTCAGATTTTCCCCCCATCTAGATGATCTGCTTATTCAAGCTTCTTCTCCCAGCAGTTTGCTTCAGGATCTCCAGTTTACTAGTTGTCTTTTACACAGTCTTGGGTTCACCATAAACCTCCCGAAATCAGTCCTGATGCTTTCTCAAGATCATATTTTCTTCAGATGCAGGATTCAGTCAGTTCCCATGTTGCCATCTCTTCCTGCCCCCCCAAGGCTCTGACTCTTAACATTTTTAATCCTTTCTTCCTCTGGCACCTGTCATGGCCAGGGTATTTCTCAAGGTCTTGAGGGGCATGGCTTCCACCATTCCCATGATCCCTCCCACCAGGCTCCATATAAGGAAACTTCACTGGTACCTCAAATCAGTGTTGCTCCAACATTGCCAAGCCCTGGAGTTCCTAGTTTCTTTTCTTCCTTATCTCAAGCTAAAGCTTCAGTGGTAGATTCATAAAGTCTGTCTCAATCCAGGACTCCCTATTCAAGCTCCAATTCCCACTCAGGAGCTTTTTATCGGTGCCTCTTGTGGCCTCTTACAGGTCCAAAGTCTCTGGCCCTTCTCATCAGAGGTTAGGTCATATCAACATAAAAAAGATGAGGGCTCTGTTTTGGTTCTTCAAACTTTTCATTCCCTTTTTCATTCTGGGCCTCAAGTTTTCACAGACAATACCACAGTGATGTGATAAGTCAACAAGCAGGGGGGCAAGAGGTTCTTTCTTCTTTCCAGACTAGCTCTTCATGTCTATGATGTAGCTTTTCAGTATTAAATGAGACTTCAGGCAGTTTACATTCACTCGGAGCACAATCTAGTGGCAGACTTTTTGAGCTGGTCCAGCACACAAGCTCATGAATGGATACTTCACAGAGATGTGTTCCTGGACATTGTCCATCAGTGGGGTTATACCTCAGGGTAGATTTTTTTGGCTCCCCTCTGAACAGCCAACTTCCCCTATTCTGTTCCAAAGTCCCAAGTCCTCTGGCTTGGAAAGTGGATGTCCTGTCTTTTCCTTGGAAGGGGATGTTTCTGTATGCTTCCCCCACTTTCAACTGTACCATGAGTTCTGCACAAGGTCAGGCAGGACTCTTCCGAAAGTCTTTCAGGAAACTCCTTTTTGCCTAGACAGCATTTTTCCCCCTTATTTCTCACTGGGTTAGGGGCAATCACTAGGTGTTACCTCACTAGATGGATCTTCTGACACAACACAAGGGATCTGTTATCTTTTCCCACCTGTCCACTCTGTGTTATGGGTTCTGCAGGAGGCCAGGAAATCCACTACCAGAAAATCTGAATCTGTGTGTCCAAATAGAAAAGCTTTTCTGTCTGGTGCTTCTCTTCTTGTCAAGTTCCTCTGGTTCTCTCTTATTTGTGTGATCTGCTCCATAGTGGGTTGGCATATTTTTCAATTAAAGCTCACCTGTCAGTAATTTCTGATTGCCTGCCCTTTAATCCTCCTCTGGACTCTGAGATCAAGCAATTGCCTAAAGGTGTCCTTCATATTAGGCCTTTCAGGAAGCTATTCCACCTTCTTGGGACCTCAGTTTTGTACTTGAAGTTGACCCAGGCTGCTTTTGAGTCTGTTTTTTCAGCTTCCATGCAACATTGTACCTGGATGTCTCTCCTTTTGACCCTTTCTTCAGACAAGAGAGAGTCTGAAGTCCAGGCTCTCCTTTTTTAAATTTTTCATAGTGTGCGTCTTCACCTTGGACGTGAAAGAAGGATTAGTATGGTCCCTTAATCAGGCTATTTATTTGTATTCCTTTTTTCTTTCTCTGCAGTCTGCCATTGAGAAGGTTCTTTACACCTTGGATTTGCATAGACAGATCAAGTATCATTTAGACAAAACTAAAGTTATTCACAAATCTGAGCTTTTTGTTTGTTTTCATCTCAGAATTTTGGGTTTGGCTGTTTAAGCAAACCTCCTGCTGGACTTCTAAAGCCATTTCCATCTCTTATTCCTTTTATAGCAAATGTGTCTCCTTTGTAAAGGCACATTCTACTAGGGCAGTTGACTTCCCTAGTGCCTTTTTTTAAGGGTCTGGATACCAGTTCTAGCCTTGAGGCTGCTACCTGATCCTGCATTCATACTTTCACTAGACATTACAAGTTGGATGTTATTTCTGAGGCCAGAACAGGTTTTGCCAGGGCTATTCTGCATGGGTATGTAAAAAGTTTCTCTGTGCCTGCCTGCGCCCAGGCTTCTCTTTGAGCTGTTGTACTCTCCCTGAAGTTCTGAATCCTGCAACAGTGATATGGAAGAACATAGTAAATTTGTGTAAAATCTTACCATAACATATGTCCTACTCTTCACTTTTGCAGTATTTGCTCCCTTCCTCCTTCCCCCTCTGTTGTGACTCTTGTCCTGGGTTTTGTTTCCTTCCTGGCTGAGGGGCCTTTCTACCTTCTTTCTTCCTTCTAAATGCACATGTTCCTCCTGGGCCTTTTTCGGTTTTGAGTGTTTGCGTCCACACATCACCTTTATGCCCTACATCTTGCTTGGGGTGAATACGTGTAACATATGGTGACTGTAAGAGCTGAAGGGTTTGTTATACAGGCTGGACACTGGGCTATCCTTGATATGAGATCCCTTAGGTAAAGAATACTGACAGTGAAGAGAAGGACATTTACTGTTATGGTAAGGTTTTACACAAGTGTACTTTCCCAGCTGAGTAATGCTAAGACAACTTCAGACAAGAATGTGTTAGTAATTGGTGAGACTGTTATTAGGCATACCAATTCCCCTCTCACAGGGTTAGACAAGGATAGGGTTACTGTCAACAGCCTCTTGGGTGGCAGAATCACAGACATTACAAAGGCCCTCAAGACCTTTTCCTCAGACAAGTATGACTATGACATGGTGGTGCACATTGGAGTAAATGGCCTGGGGAAGAAAACCCTAAGGGACATGGAGAGAGACATGTCCGAAGTCTCTTGGCATGTGACTGGTGCATGTAAGACTCTGGTCCAGAGTGGAATCCTTCCTTCAAGAATGATACCCCAAGTATAAAGAGAAGAAGATAATTGGCTTAACCACTGACTTAATTGCTGATGTTATATTCTAGGGATACCCAGTATATATCGGTATGTGATGAGACAGTAGATAGTGATAGTCCTACTTGTTTTGCAAGGGATGGACTGAATCTTAGATTCAAGGGTTTCTACATATTGGAAAAATTCTTTGATTCTTCTATACTGCCTTTTTCGGTAGAGTTCATGGAATGGACATCCTAATTATAGCAAATTCTTTAAACAAAAAGTCTGGCTAACACTGGATCCAGAGACCTGAACCTTCATCAGCAATTAAACAGAACACTATGGAGGGCGATGTTCACTACTCTTTGTCCTAACGCAGGCACGCCTGGCTAAGGGATCAGAATTTAGCTGAGCATGTTAAGTCAAGGATCTTGGATGCACCTTTGCAATCTGATGTGTTGTTTGGTTCGCCTGTTGAAGCAGTTTTAAAGAAAATGGAAGACAAAGCTAAGTCTATGCACACTGTTAAAGATTTTTTACAGGTTCAACCTCCAAAGTTTAGTAGAAATTGGCCAAGCAAGGGGTGGACATATCCTTCTTATGATTCCCAGTCTAGGGGTAGGTCTAGGCGTGGTAGGGGCAGAGCTCAGGGCTCTTTAGATCCAGGACAGGGGGCTCACCTGCACAGTCTTCAGGTGAGGGCAGGGGTCAGCCCTTTCGTAGACAGACCCAATGACCTACCTTTTCAACTGCCAGAACCTTCCCATCTGGCAGCACCTTTGGGGGGAAGATTGACACTTTTCAGGGAGAACTGGAGTTTAATTACCCAAGACAGATGGGTATTGGATATCATTCACCACGGTTACAGATTTTATTTCCATACCTTGCCACCTTTCAAGGGCATGCCAGACATTCCTCCTCAGCACAGACTAGAAGCTTACAGACAAATTTCTATTACTCCAGATAGGGGCCATACAACCGGTGCCTATGGCAGAAAGGCCTAGGATTTTATTCTCGCCTATTCCTAGTACCAAAAAAGGGAAACACGTGGAGACCAATTCTGGATTTGTCTATCCTCAACACCTTTCTGGACATTCCCAAGTTCAAGATGCTGACATTGCAACAGCTTTTACCTCTACTGGGCAAAGATCACTGGATGGTAACTTTGGATCTCAAGGAGGCTTACCTCCATGTTCCTATCACTCTAAGTTGCAGGAGGTATCTGCGTTTTCGAGCTGGAAATTCTCATTATCAGTTCTCTGCATTGCCCTTTGGCTTATCTACTGCACCCAGAGTATTCACAAAGGTTCTGGCTCCAGTGATGGCCTTCTTCAGATTGAGAGGAATACAGATCTATCCTTATTTGGACGATTGCCTGATTCTGGCTCAAGGCAAGGACAAGCTTCTACAACATTTAAAATATGTGATAGCAGTGCTAAGATGCCTGGGGTATTCTGTGAACGAAACAAAGTCCAGTCTAGTACCCTCTCAGGACATGTGCTTTCTGGGTGTGAGGCTGAATACAGCAACCCAGATGGCCTTTTTGACCCCGGACAAACAAAAGAATCTTTCCCTTTACTTCCAACAACTATCACACCAGTCCGGGCTGACTGCAAGGACAGTCCTTCAAGCCTTAGGGTTCATGGCATCTTGTATTCTGGTGCTTCCCAATGCCAAACTGCATATGAGGAAGCTACAATGGTATCTCAAGAATCTATGGACACAGCACTGCCAGGATCTGGACACTGTCATTCCAATAATACCTTGCATCCAAAAGGAATTCTTGTGGTGGGCTCAGCAATGTCACCTAAACAAGGGACTTTCTGTGACCCGACCAGAGGCGAGTCAGATTTTAACAACAGATGCCTCGGACAAAGCTTGGGGAGCTCATCTCAATGGAAAGTGGATACAGGACAAGTGGCCTGCCAGACTACAGCATCTACATATCAACCTGAAGGAGATGTTAGCAGTCCAGTTTGCATTAACAGCTTTCAAGGAATTACTTCTTCCAGGGCAGGTGTTGATTCTAACAGACAACACAACTGTCATGTGATACATCAACAAGCAAGGGGGGACACATTCTTACCCTCTATGCAGACAAGCAATGATTTTGTGGGACACTGCTCTCAGTTTACAACTAAATCTTCAGGCAAGGTTTCTACCGGGAGTGCAGAACTCCTTAGCAGATGTGTTAAGCAGACAAATCATGGATCCCCACGAGTGGCAATTGGATCCTCAGGTATTTCAGCAATTAACAGTGTCATGGGGAACGCCAGACATAGATCTGTTCGCTTCTCCTCTAAACCACCAGCTACCAAAGTTTTGCACAAAAAGGATACACCAGGCAGCTTGGAAAGTGGATGCTCTTTCTTTCAGTTGGAAAAATCTTCATGTATATGCCTTTCCACCTCTTCCTCTACTTCTAAAGGGTACTGCTAAAGGTAAGACAGGACAAACCAAGAATGATCCTGATAGCTCCAGACTGGCCTCGACAGCATTGGTACCCATTACTGAGAAATCTGATAAGGAAACCACCTTGGCCCTTGCCTTTGATTCCACACCTGTTGTCCCAAAAGGACGGTCATCTACTCAATGTCAAGCTTCACTCTCTTCATCTCACAGCATGGCATATCCTGTTTTAGCTCATAGCAGGGCTCAACTTCCTCAACAAGTTTTGAATGTGATTATGGAAGCTAGGAGACCTAGTACAAGGAAAGTGTATGCAGACAAGTGGAAGAGATTTCTGTTTTGGAGTGCAGCAAAGGATTTGGATGTTTCTGAGCCTAATTTGAGTGTGACTCTTCAATATCTTACTGAGTTATTGGACAAGGGTTTGTCCTTCTCTTCCATTAAGATTCATGCTGCAGCAATTTCAGCTCACTATGACTGTGATCCACCTTTGTTTTCTCATCCTTTGTTCAAGCAATTTCTCAGAGGGGCAAAGAACATAAGACCTCCACGAAGAGCTCCTACTCCTGCTTGGGACCTCAATTATGTGTTGGAAAAGCTCACTCTACCACCTTTTGAGCCTGCAGCTACGGCTGAGTTAAAATATTTGTCATGGAAGACTGCTTTTTTGTTGGCCATTACCTCTGCAAGAAGGGTTTCTGAATTGCCGGCCCTTATGGCGGTTGAGCCTTTCTTGATTTTCCATAAGGATAGGGTATCTTTACGTACTAACCCTTCCTTTATGCCTAAGGTGGTTTCAAGTGTGTCTTTAAACCAAACTATTCATTTACCTACCTTTTATGCAGACCCCCCAAAACAAGGGAGAAAAGATTTTGCATACTTTAGATGTACACAGGCAGTTACGCTATTACTTAGACAGGACTAAGAGTTTCAGGCAGTCTCAGCAGTTGTTTGTTTCTTTTGCTTTGTGTTCTCAGGGCAAGCCTGTGTCAAAACAAACTATTTCTAAGTGGATTGGGTTTTGCATTGCCTTTTGTTATTCCCATCATGGCAAGGAGATTCCAACAGGGATTAGACCTCATTCCACTAGGGCTACTGCCACTTCTACAGCTTTTTTAAGGGGGGTGGCAACTAAGGATATTCTGGAGGCTGCTACTTGGAGTTCAGTACATACTTTCTCTAAGCACTACCACCTTCCTCTCTACTCTAAATCTAGGGCTGGGTTTGCCACTGCTATTTTGCAGGGCATTTTGACGGCTCCTGCTTCTCTTTGATTTGCCATCCTCCCTTTCCTCTGCTTTGGGAATCTACCCAAGTGTAAGGACTGCAGCAATGTGAGATGAAGAACATAGTACAGTTTTGTACCTACCATAAATGTAGATGTTCGAAGATCCACATTGCTGCAGTCCAATTTACCCTCCCTCCTTCCCCTCTGTGTTTGGGGGTGGTAGTGTGGATAGGTTGATTCTTTATTATATATTTGTAAGAAGTTGTACATAGTTTGGGTGCAGGGGTGTTTAGTGTTTGGTGATTTTTTGATTTTACCCTGTATAGGGTCTTCTGACATCTGGGGCAAGAAAAGACTGAGGATATGACGTCGGTCATGCGCATTTATACCCTGACGTCCTGGCGTCAGTTTAATGCGCCTTGACCGACATCAGCCATATACTTTGGTATTCGGGCCGACCGAGGACAGCGGTATACCCAAGTGTAAGGACTGCAGCAATGTGGATCTTCGAACATCTACATTTATGGTAGGTACAAAACTGTACTTTGTCATTTACACAGTCTTGGGTTCACCATAAACCTCCAGAAATCAGTCCTGATGCTTTCTCAAGATCATATTTTCTTCAGATGCAGGATTCAGTCAGTTCCCATGTTGCCATCTTTTCCTGCCCCCCAAGGCTCTGACTCTTAACCTTTTTAATCCTTTCTTCCTCTGGCACCTGTCATGGCCAGGGTATTTCTCAAGGTCTTGAGGTGCATGGCTTCCACCATTCCCATGATCCCTCCCACCAGGCTCCATATGAGGAAGCTTCACTGGTACCTCAAGTCAGTGTTGCTCCAACATTGCCAAGCCCTGGAGTTCCTAGTTCCTTTTCTTCCTTATCTCAAGCTAAAGCTTCAGCGGTAGATTCATAAAATCTGTCTCAATCCAGGACTCCCTATTCAAGCTCTAATTCCCACTCAGGAACTTTTTATCAGTGCCTCAGACAAGCCATGGGGTGCCTCTTGTGGCCTCTTACAGGTCCAAAGTCTCTGGCCCTTCTCATCAGAGGTTAGGTCATATCAGCATAAAAAAGATGATGGCTCTGTTTTGGTTCTTCAAACTTTTCATTCCCTTTTTCATTCTGGGCCTCAAGTTTTCACAGACAATACCACAGTGATGTGATAAGTCAACAAGCAGGGGGGCAAGAGGTTCTTTCTTCTTTCCAGACTAGCTCTTCATGTCTATGATGTAGCTTTTCAGTATTAAATGAGACTTCAGGCAGTTTACATTCACTCATAGCACAATCTAGTGGCAGACTTTTTGAGCTGGTGCAGCACTCAAGCTCATGAATGAATACTTCACAGAGATGTTTTCTGGACATTGTCCATCAGTGGGGTTATACCTCAGGGTAGATTTTTTTGGCTCCCCTCTGAACAGCCAACTTCCCCTATTCTGTTCCAAAGTCCCAAGTCCTCTGGCTTGGAAAGTGGATGTCCTGTCTTTCCCTTGGAAGGGGATGTTTCTGTATGCTTCCCCCACTTCCAACTGTACCATGAGTTCTGCACAAGGTCAGGCAGGACTCTTCCGAAAGTCTTTCAGGAAACTCCTTTTTGCTTAAACAGCATTTTTCCCCCCTTATTTCTCACTGGGTTAGGGGCAATCACTAGGTGTTACCTCACTAGATGGATCTTCTGACACAACACAAGGGATCTGTTATCTTTTCCCACCTGTCCACTCTATGTGTTATGGGTTCTGCAGGAGGCCAGGAAATCCACTACCAGAAAATCTGAATCTGTGTGTCCAAATAGAAAAGCTTTTCTGTCTGGTGCTTCTCTTCCTGTCAAGTTCCTCTGGTTCTGTCTTATTTGTGTGATCTGTTCCATAGTGGGTTGGCATATTTTCAATAAAGCTCACCTGTCCGTAATTTCTGATTGTCTGCCCTTTAATCCTCCTCTGGACTCTGAGATCAAGCAATTGCCTAAAGGTGTCCTTCATGTTAGGCCTTTCAGGAAGCTATTCCACCTTCTTGGGACCTCAGTTTTGTACTTGAAGTTGACCCAGGCTGCTTTTGAGTCTGTTTTTTCAGCTTCCATGCAACATTGTACCTGGATGTCTGTCCTTTTGACCCTTTCTTCAGACAAGAGAGAGTCTGAAGTCCAGGCTGTCCTTTTTTAAATTTTTCATAGTATGCATCTTCACCTTGGACGTGAAAGAAGGATTAGTATGGTCCCTTAATCAGGCTATTTATGTGTGTTCCTTTTTTCTTTCTCTGCAGTCTGCCATTGAGAAGGTTCTTTACACCTTGGATTTGCATAGACAGATCAAGTATCATTTAGACAAAACTAAAATTATTCACAAATCTGAGCTTTTTGTTTGTTTTCATCTCAGAATTTTGGGTTTGTCTGTTTAAGCAAACCTCCTGCTGGACTTCTAAAGCCATTTCCATCTCTTATTCCTTTTATAGCAAATGTGTCTCCTTTGTAAAGGCACATTCTACTAGGGCAGTTGACTTCCCTAGTGCCTTTTTTTAAGGGTCTGGATACCAGTTCTAGCCTTGAGGCTGCTACCTGATCCTGCATTCATACTTTCACTAGACATTACAAGTTGGATGTTATTTCTGAGGCCAGAACAGGTTTTGCCAGGGCTATTCTGCATGGGTATGTAAAAAGTTTCTCTGTGCCTGCCTGCGCCCAGGCTTCTCCTTGAGCTGTTGTACTCTCCCTGAGGTTCTGAATCCTGCAACAGTGATATGGAAGAACATAGTACATTTGTGTAAAATCTTACCATAACATATGCCCTACTCTTCACTTTTGCAGTATTTGCTCCCTTCCTCCTTCCCCCTCTGTTGTGACTCTTGTCCTGGGTTTTGTTTCCTTCCTGGCTGAGGGGCCTTTCTACCTTCTTTCTTCCTTCTAAATGCACATGTTCCTCCTGGGCCTTTTTCGGTTTTGAGTGTTTGCGTCCACACATCACCTTTATGCCCTACATCTTGCTTGGGGTGCATACGTGTAACATATGGTGACTGTAAGAGCTGAAGGGTTTGTTATACAGGCTGGACACTGGGCTATCCTTGATATGAGATCCCTTGGGTAAAGAATACTGACAGTGAAGAGAAGGACATTTACTGTTATGGTAAGGTTTTACACAAGTGTACTTTCCCAGCTGAGTAATGCTAAGACAACTTCAGACAAGAATGTGTTAGTAATTGGTGACTCTGTTATTAGGCATACCAGTTCCCCTCTCACAGGGTTAGACAAGGATAGGGTTACTGTCAACAGCCTCTTGGGTGGCAGAATCACAGACATTACAAAGGCCCTCAAGACCTTTTCCTCAGACAAGTATGACTATGACATGGTGGTGCACATTGGAGTAAATGGCCTGGGGAAGAAAACCCTAAGGGACATGGAGAGAGACATGTCCGATGTCTCTTGGCATGTGACTGGTGCATGTAAGACTCTGGTCCAGAGTGGAATCCTTCCTTCAAGAATGATACCCCAAGTATAAAGAGAAGAAGATAATTGGCTTAACCACTGACTTAATTGCTGATGTTATATTCTAGGGATACCCAGTATATATCGGTATGTGATGAGACAGTAGATAGTGATAGTCCTACTTGTTTTGCAAGGGATGGACTGAATCTTAGATTCAAGGGTTTCTACATATTGGAAAAATTCTTTGATTCTTCTATACTGCCTTTTTCGGTAGAGTTCATGGAATGGACATCCTAATTATAGCAAATTCTTTAAACAAAAAGTCTGGCTAACACTGGATCCAGAGACCTGAACCTTCATCAGCAGTTAAACAGAACACTATGGGGGGCGATGTTCACTACTCTTTGCCCCTTCCTTCTCTGGAATAAACTTCTTTATGTGGGTTAAATGATTAATCTAGGCTACTGGATGTGATTTATCCTGGGATTAACTTGCCTCTCCTGCCTTAAAACATGGTCATTAGATTAAGATAGCCTTGAAATGCCTATGAGTATTGAAAATGATTAGTACACACCCACGTCACCCAGCAGCTAACTTATTAACTTCAACTTGCCTTCTTCCAGTATTTCTTATCCTGTTACAGTTTAAAGCCTGGATTGCAGTTAAGAAAGAATATGTCCTTACTTCAATATCACTAGCATATATAATGCTCATTGCTAACACCCCTCCCCCATTTCACACTTAAAAAAATCTCTGACTGCATACTATACTGAACTGCTTTGCGCATTAATGTGATTTATATCAAAAACCCTTTTATACAAATATAAATAAGAACCAAAGCTGTTTTACTGTCACTTCATTAGTCAATCACGTCTTCAGTCCATTCAGTATCCTTCTGGCAGAACCATAGTTTACGAGTCTAAACAACAACAATTTTTTTTTTTTTAAAAAGAAACAACTTTATTAAATTATCACTCATGACATAGGCAATTATACAGTTATATAAATGAAAACGAACCATATTTTTAGTTGCAAACATCATACTTATACAGTCATTGTCAGTCAAACATTAAATAGCTTGTTCAAAATCCTATCTTTGTTTAAACCTCATTCCTCCTCCAAAGCATTATTTTGCATGTATTGTTCCCACAATTCCATTTTTTCTATGTAATTTGCCCCTACTCTTTTCTAAAGATCCCATGTCCAGTTGTATTATGTCTGCTACTATATTTACTACTTCTGGTACTGTTGGCTTAGACTTTCCATTTTTCTAGTAATTGCTTTTTTGGCAGCCACCATAATTAGACTCAGCAAGGCCTTGCTGTATCTAGACAGTTTTGATTCTGTATCATAGTTCAAAAAACTAATTTCCTTAGTTATGCTAATTTGTTCACCCAATATTTCTGATAGAGTAGTCTGAGGGAAATTTTAAAGTCTGCCAACTCCTTACACTCCCAGAAAATATGTTCCCAATTACCTCTTTTTTTCCCCATCACGTTTCCAACATTTGCTATCTACATGTTTGGGAGACTTGCATATACCCCCATTGTTTCTTTGTGAATTGCTTATCCAACCTCTCTTCTCAGTCCTTTCTAACTTCCTGTGATTCTTATAGTTGTCGTGCAGTATTTTATGTACTCTACTACTTTTTTTTTTTTTTTTTTTTAACAGCAGCTTCTGTTCTAGATTCTACTAAAAGATCCATCAGTGCTGGTCTTTCAGTTATTATTTCCCTGTTTCTTTCTCTCTGCATACACTCCGTCAATCCTTGATAGGGAAGGCAATCTCTGACCTGCAGTCCAAATAAATTCTTGTCCTCTTCCCATTCTATTACCTATCCCTCTCTAATTATTTGTTCCCAATACCTGGGTTCCTTTGCCAGTTTTCTCCAATAAATTCCAGCTCCCTCTTGCTTATTGTCTGGATGCCTAATTGTAGTCATCCCTATGGGCAGAATTTCCTTTGTCCGTTCTAATGTTGGCTTAGTTCTTAGAATGCTTTCTGCTACTCTGCGTGGTTATTGTTATTCTCTTAAGGCTCTGCATCCAGAAACCCAGACTCTTCTTGTTCCTTGAGCTTCCTCCTTGTTTTGTCATCATCCCTTTCCACTTTGAGTTGTAGCTTTCTGCTTGTGCTATGTATGAGAGCCTTAACTGTATAGCTCTGAAATACCCCTTCAAATCAGGTAATCCCAAAACACCTTGCTCTCTTGGGTGAATCAGTGTTTCCCATTTGACTCTTTGCTGTCTTTCCTCTCAGATAAAATGCTTCAACTCTTTCATTGCTGCTATTCACAGCTTCTCCTCTGGTTGCTAACAGTTTGCCTGAGCTGTGTATAAAACTTAAAGGGACTAAAAACATTTTAACTACTTGTATCTTGCTATCCATATCCATAAAACAGCTTCCAATTTCTCAGTTTTTATATTACCTTTTGTTTAGCCTCTCCCATGTCCTTACCTGCCACAACAGACTTATTTTTTAGTCCATACTCGTAAGGACTTCATTTTATCATGTCCCCATAAATGTGGATATTGCAGAACCAATGTGTGTGTGGGTACATAGTTTACTATTGCCTTTCTTTTAACTTCATTAATTATGTATCCCAAAAAAAACTTGCAATTGTCTCAATGTTCCACAAAACCGAGATGTCTTTTTCTGTTTTATCAGGTATAAAATATTATCCACAAATAAAGCCAGCTTTTCTTGACTACCATACCAATTATATCCTTGAATTTCTGAGTCCCTTATTTTATTTGCCAGTAGTTTAAATATAATGCAAGTAACAAAGGGGAAAGAGCACACCCCTGCCTAGTTTCTCTGCTCAAACAAAAATTCAGAGAGGAACCCATCAACTTTAATGTTTGCCTCCAATCCCTCATATATCCCCTAACCAACCTTATAATTAATTGTCATGATCCCTTTCCATTTTGAATTTTGTCATGGAATGCATATGTTTCCATTGCCCTGATCATAAAATCCCAGCTTAGTCTGTTGAATGCTTTCTCTGCAGCAATGTCCACCACTATCAGTGGGATTTTTTTATATTCTGCTTCCCTCTGGATCATCGTTCTGTTAATGTTATAAAATGCTTCCCTCTCCTCCACAAAACCACATTGATCCATATCTGTCAATTTTGACATGACCTTTGTCATTCTTTTAGCCATTATAGACATAAACATTTTGTAATCCTAGTTTAGAATTGAAATGGGCTTATATGAAACTGTGTCTGATGGGTCTTTACCATCTTTAGATATTATAGCCCACCACAGCTTTCTTCCAGGATGTTGGAGCTTCTCCTCCTCTTAAAAAAGCTTCCAAGATCTTTATCATTTTGTTTCCTTCCTAGCTTCCAAACTTCCACAGGAATGCCATCTGTTCTTGGGGATTTTCCTGTAGATTAGTTATACATCACCATTTTTATCTCATCTCCTCCTATCTTGTTGATAATTGAGCCTCATCTACCTCTAACCTTGACATATTTCATTTTTCCATATACATTTCCATTTGTACCGTTTCTTGATTTCCACATTTCTCTGCTTTATACAGACTTACATAGAATTTCCAAAAAAACTTCTAATACTTCTACAGGATCTCTAGTTATTTTCCTTGTAATAGGCTCCCTACTCTTGTTGACAACCCTTTCTACTTTATGTTGCCTGAGTCATTGTGCTAAAAGTTTTTCTGCTCTAGAGTTATCAAAAAACAGTTGCTTAACAGCAGTTTTCTAAACTCATACATATTGTCATGGTAATCCTTTATTTTCTGTTTAGCATTCTGCAATTGCTCCTGTCCTTGTTCTGTGAGATTCCCCCTATTCTACAATACTTTAACCTTTATCAGTCCCTCTAAGTAATTCTTGTTACTACTTAACCATATCTCTTTCTTTTACTTTCACCCTGTTTTTAAATCTACTTTAATTTTATCCCACTCCCCAGCTATATTTTCAGATGAAATTTCTGTATTTTCTAATAACTCCCAAATAATTTCCACTTCCCATTCCTTAAGTTTCTCTCTTTTCAGGGAAAGTGCCAATAATTCATTTTTATTTCATTATCCTGCATTTTTATTTTGGTGATTATTGGCACATGGTCTGAAATAGTTATTGGATGCATATCAAAACTTTCAATTAAATGCACATGTTCCTGTGAAGTACCAGTTTTGTCTAGCCTAGGCCAGTTTTTGTGTAATCACAAATACATAAATTCACTCCGGACTACTACTGAAGTCGCATCTTCCATGCCAAATACTTTCATAAATTTCTTCAAAAATCTACCCTCTGTGGTTATACTTTCCCTACTTGGCCCCCGCAGATACATCCTTACTGCTGCAAATCAATTTTCAGTCCCCCACCTAGAAGTAATATTGCTTGCTGAAAACTGATTAGTTCTCCTAGAATTTACTTAAGCACTATTATAGCAGTTTTAGGTAGTATATAAAATACATGCCAGTGTAATCTTCCTCCCTTGACAGTAGGCCCTTAGTACTACAAATCTACCTTTATTATATATTTATTTCTCTTCTATCACTATTGGAGCTCCTCTTGCAATGAATATAGGTACTGTACTTTTCCTTTGCCCCAGATATTCCACTGAGTAGTCATCCTGAAAACCTTACTTTATCAAATTCACATGCTCAGTTCTTCCCAAATGTGTCTCCTGTAGCATAACTATTTGCACTGTACATATGTAAAAATGGGGAAAAAGGGGTTGAGGATGGATGGAGGGATGGATTTTAATATAGTCTATCACTCTTTTTTTTGTATATGTCTATGAGACCATTTATGTATATCGAAAGTATTATTATGTTAAGAAGTTATCCCCACCCGTTGAGTAAGAGCTTTTTTTTAAATGTTTAGTTCCAGTTTTTGTTTTACATGCATACAGTAATGTTTGGCAGATTGATCTTTTGTACAGTAATTTCTTGTTGTATCCATTTGAACCTATATCACAACTTTTTGTTTTAGTGAAAACCCTT
Organism: Protopterus annectens; assembly: GCF_019279795.1. Classification (NCBI taxonomy): domain Eukaryota; kingdom Metazoa; phylum Chordata; order Ceratodontiformes; family Protopteridae; genus Protopterus; species Protopterus annectens. The sequence goes on along the minus strand of NC_056738.1, from coordinate 418,055,767 downwards.
AAACAAAACAAAAAAAAAACATGCCTCCAGAACATCCCTAAAACCTATTAACACAAAAACCTATGTACATGAGATTTACATCAGTTGACCCAGATTGACAACTACAGTCATAGACTTGTATTAATCTAGAAGTAAGGTTAGCCATGCTAAGATGCATGGTACAGCCTATGCTTTCTACTAAGTGCTGTTTTTGTTTTATCTTGATTCCTCTCCCAGATAGGGAAAACAGTTGAATGCTTTTACAAAACATGATCTCCTAGCCATTGAAAAAAGACATCAGAAGAAAGAAGTATTCTGTTTTTATTTTATATTAGTCTCTAGTAAGACTTAGGAAATGCAATGTTTTTCTGTTTTAGATTCCTTTTTGTAAATTGTGATTGTTAGCAACTGTTAAACTTTCTGTATATTGTTTGTAAATCTTTTTTTTAAATGTTTTGTAATCTTTTTTTGTACTATTGTTATGGAGCTTTTCTTCCTGGGTCTCTGCTGAAAACAGGCTACTTGCTCAGCCGGACTCTACCCGGTTAACAAATGTAAAATAAAATAAATACATTTCTCCTTATCAGGTTGTCTCCATGGAAGTGCAGGTAAGTACCTGATGCACAGTTGCCTCTAGAAACACTCATTTATTTGCTAGTGGAAAATGTTATTATATTTGGTGTTCTTTTCTATTTGTTTGCTTCCCTCTAAACATTTTTTACTGTATCAAGCCAAGGGTCTTAAATCCAGTCATTCCCATATGCAAGAGTAAGAAAAAGCACATCAGTTTTTCTTGTATCATGCTCTTTTGGCCAGACTTTTCTTCTTTTTACATTGCAGGGCCTACATTTCTTAAAAGTGAACAAGGCGAAGAGAAAGAAGGGGGGAAAAACAGGGACACCTGTTGACTTTAGTATCCCTATTATACTTGAAAATAACTGAGAAAGTTTTACTTTATAGCATGTAGATTTTGTTGTGCATTTTACAGATACTACTGGTATGAGCAAAATTTTGTTTTACTTATAGTCAACTCCTTCCTCTTGCCCTCTCCTGCATGTTGTTCCAAACATTAATGACATGAAATAAGGCATATGCCTTGGAGTCCTCAACAAGTTTAACAATTTCAAAAAAAAAATTCCAGGTTTTCTTGTTTTGCCATATTTCACAAATATAATTAATGCATTGTAATCCCACATTTCTTTGTCAATTTCCAAGTTGTTTTTTTTTCACCTGTTGATCTCCATTTCCCAAGTCCAGTCTCTGCTTCATTTCCAACGTACTCTCAGTTCTTCTAATCAACTCTTGTGCTTTTTCTCTCTCTCTCTCTCTCTCTCAAGCATTTTGCTTTGAAACATTGGAAATGGTTTCACTGGCACAGTTTCTCTATGGGCTTTACTACCAGAAGAACAAGAAGCAGAATCTCTTTTTGATTCATAGCTCACTTTTTGTTGGACAAGCGTTTGTATTTCCTCTTTAGCATGTTCTGCATCAAATAATGATCTTGACTCTTCAGGAAAGAATGTTCTGAAAATAGCTGTATATTGCAGCTTGAATCTCATGCTTGCTTCTTGATATTTCCTGATTACTGGAATAAATTTGCTCCTCTTCTACCTGATGTGCCGTGAGTAGTCATTTTCAACAAACACTCTATTCTCCCACTTTTAGTGCTTTATCCTTCTGCCACAGTTTTGTCAGAATCCACTCTTTCTGCTGTTAGAATTGCATCTTTACTATTAAAAGTCTTTGTTACTTTCCCACGGCCAGGTTTGGAGCATACACACGATGTGCCCTTTCAAATGATAGTTCATGCTGTGGAATACCAATCCAGTTTGTGTTTTCATAAAATTAATACAGTCTGTTCCTTCCAACTTCTCTGGTGAAACAGAAAATCTCAGGTTTTCTCTATATGCTCTGTCCTCCAATTCTATTATCTTTTGAAGCATCTCTTCACAAGCAGTCTCTTATTCAACTAGCATTTTCTTCATTTTGACCTCTCAGGTTCTCTGAATTTCTTTTTTACTGGCATCCAAGCAGTGCACTTGCTCATCAGTTACTGAAATTTACTCCGAAAGACAAGTTCACTGGCTCTCTTTTCTGAGTTTCTGTTTTCACACTTGGAGAGCTGAAATTAAGCTGTTACTCCATGTGCAGCTTTCTTGGAAGTCTCCTAAAGTATATATTGTTTTGAGTATCTAATTAATGTCCCCACAGATCTAATGGTTTTGGAACAGACATGTCAGCTGGATGTGTCTTCTTTCCACTAACATTCTAAGCCACATTCTCCATCTAGACATTTCAAAAAGGATGGTGCCAAGCTCCAGTTAGCAGAAACTGTACTGAGACTTATCTTTTTCATGACAACCAGAATGTGGGGACTTCTCAAAGCTGGTCTTTTTGTCTGGTATCTGAATCATCTCTTGCTCTTTTTTTTTCTTGAGAACTTTACAAGAAAGTCCTTGATGACTAATGGTTACTCTGTAATCTTTTCCCTCCAATGGTTATGATTAAAATGCTGCTTTTAAAAGTGAAAAGAAAAGAACCAAGTTTAATTTTCATAGCCTCTCAATGAATAAGAAGCTGTAATTCACTCTACATTTCCAGATCTGTGACCACCTTTCATACCACAAGTGTATGGAATCTTATAATTTGAAAAGAATGAAAAATGCTATATCCCATCATAAAATCTTTGTCTCATTTCAAGGTAGATCTCAGGCTGTTAAAGCCATATTTTCTCTTCAGACATGTTACCTGTACTGCAAGAAGTTGAGAGATCTAGCACCAAAAAGACATGTTTTACTAAATCACAAATGTTTTACTGTTAGTGCAAGGATGCTAGCATCAATCCTGTTCTATTCTGTACCACAGTTCATGCAATCCATTACTTCCTTGTTTTGGAACTAGATTCTTTTTTCAGTCACAGTTCTGTTACAGTTGGGTACAGAGGAGACAATGTTTCTTTAATCTTACACATTAAAATATTTTGTGTACATTAGCCTTGTTTGCTACTTCTTGGGCACAGAAAAAAGTCAAATAGAGTAGTCAGCTCTGCAGTTTCTGGTTGTTTGCATGGGTGTCACACATTTTCTTCTCATATTGTGTCAAAATACTTAATGAAAATGATCCTTCATCCAAGATAATGAAAGTATCCTGTGTCCCCAAAATGGCGTCTGACTTTTATGGTTAAAATTGCTTTCTCCTTTTGGAGCTGTCTGCAGAAAGAATTCTAAGCATCTTTTTTGGAAAACATTTTCCTTACAGGCAGTGTCTTTATCTAGGAGAATTTCAAAACTGCATGGTTTGGTTTCTGAAGAATCTTGTGTATTTTTTTTCACAGCTTAATTGTACAATGTTTTTATGCACAGGTTTTTTTTTTTTTTTTTTTTTTTTTTTTTGAGGCCTCTCAGTAATCAGCATCCATTTTAAGGCAAGTAATAAAGGAGAAAGATTTAAATGTGCTCAACAGATTTTGGGTATTATAATGAAAGGGCAAACATCATTGAAACAGTCAGACTAGTGTCATTTATGTATGTGAATGGAAAACAGTCATGCAGTTATACGGCAAATGCTTCCAAAATGGCTTTCTAATTTTACTTTGATCTGTTTAGGTCAACCACAGGAAGTCTTTTATGACAAAGTAAGACTGCATTCTGCCAGATCAGCAGCCAGTGCTGCAACCCTTTTCCAAAATGTATCCATTCTGAGTATATGTGAGGGTGCCTACATGGATTTCATGTCATTACTATTCCAAGTATTACAGAATGGATGCCCAGTATAAGGCATGTCAGGGTTTACAAACGTTATCATGCAGGGCATGTTACAGAGCTCCCATGAACTTTGGAAGCTGATGTTCTACAATTTGGTGCTCTGCAGCACTGATCCTTTTTTATGAACATAATACGATTTGTGAATATACTCAACAGTAAAAGTAGGTGAAATGCAGGACATGCCGTTATCCTTCATACTGTTCTTCCTGCTTCCCTTAGGAGTTTCATAGTGATTGTATGGTATTAGTCATGTTATGGTGCAAGTATTATTTTGCTTGCCATATCCTTTACATAGATTGTTTTTTTTGTTTTTTTTCATAAAGTTGTGCTCAGGACAGATAAGATAAGAGTACTGTGAGTGAGAAAGTTCTTAAAATGAATAAGAAACTAGTTACCCTGTGTAGCCCTATAGGAAGCTTTCCATAAATCTGTCTGCAAAAATTGACTATACTTACTGTGGTGCAGTGCCATTCTCAACTCAATATTATCCATAATGCAGTGCAGGGGATTATATTGTAATTTTGTCTTAAGAATGCCGTCTGTTTGCTACTGTCTACCATGTGGGATCACAGGACCACCAAGGCATATAGGATGACTATCTTTTATTTATTTGTTTTATTTTATTTATTGTTTGATTATTTTCCCACATCAGCTTCTTTAATGTTTTTTCTTATTCGTATTTCTAAGCAGTGTGTCTGTAGTAGTTTTGTTTTAGTGTAGTTTTGCTCAGTATACTTGCTTTCCCTTAGTTTATACTACCAGTGCCTACATTTTGTGATCCCCTGCACCTTGTGGTCCTGTCCAAGAGTATTTATTGGTAGCGCATTTTTTTTGCCTCATTCTGGGGCACCAAAAAATAATAGAAGTATGCACCGTCTTCTTCCAGGTATAGCTGGATTCCCTCTACCCCCTGTGGTAGCAATTCAAGAGAGTGTCCTACTCCCTGAAAGGGAATGTTGAGAAAACTCATACCAGGAGACTAACATCTACCATCTGTATTGTTATCCCTCCAGCAGTGTTCCTGTTCAGACAAGTAGTGTTATGATGCACATACTTGCACAACTTGTTACTTTTTCCTTCATTTGTACAACACATGGGTACAGTAGGCCCTGGGCAGTGTCCTTTTCTACTGAGGCAGTATTTCAGGATAACAAAGATCATTTGATAGACACTTCTTTTTAGTGACACCTGCAGGACTGTAGGAAGCTGTTCTGTTATGTTAAGAGACTGCATTTAATGATGGAAGTTGTTTGGTCAAGGTTTTCTCTTTCACAGTTAAGTGCAGCTATGCAAAATATGAATCTCCCTTGTTTGGGGTTGGTGGAAGAAGCTGCAGAGACAGTCTTAGAAGGAAAAAAATGTTTCTTTATATTATACTAGAAAATGTCTGACTGACAATCCTGTGCTTATCACTAAATCAGGCATCAGCAAAGAATTTGTAGATCAGTAGTCTTGTACTCATTTGCTGACCATAGAGTTAAAGGGGAGATTAAGGTGGTAAAACATCAGCATGACAATGTTACCAAAATGTTGAAGGAAATAGAATGTCTGGAGTACACAAACATATTTGGCTCAGCAGAGATGTGAAGTGAATGCATCAATCAGACTGTCAGGAGGCAAGAAAGAGTAGGGAAAGTGAACAAGGGTGACTAAGAGATGGTCCAGGACTGGCCTCGGGAAGTGCTACATCCTATTAAACAATGCCTAGATAGTGCAAAAATGGGAACTGGCAGGAGTGTGGGAAGGCCAACTGCATAAGGGCCGTGTGCAACACTTAACATGTATTGATTTATTCATGGCTTTCCTGTCATCATCATATGTTGTCTTGGTGTCATATCAGCTGATAGTCTCCTATGTTTAATTGGTCTGAGTTTTTCTTTAAAGTGTTCAAAATGCATCTTGCCAGTTGGCATGTTTGATGAAAGATATAAACTGCAAGGAACCACCATGGAAAATAAAAGTAAAATTTTTTAATAAAGAACGAGCGCTTTCACACACACTCAGGTGCGCTTCATCAGGTTACATTTAAACAATTAAAACCATTCGCTTATATATAAAAACCAAACTTCAATTAATCAATCTAATAAAGCAATGATCAGGCAATTGAAACAAGACAGTTTCAAAATTTTTTAAAGGACACAGCGTTTCTTAAATAATCCAGTATCAAAGCTCAGACATATAAAAGCAACGCAAGTGGAGTTACATAATTTTATCATCAGTAAAAGCAAAAACATATAGAAATACTGTATAAATCAGGTAGATCTATATAATTGCGTTATTGAAGCTGCTCTACAAGCTATCCGCTAACTTAGATGACAACTTTAATCAAACAGTACATTGCTGCAAATTGATGTAAAAATAATATCAAGTCAGAGTCATTTATTTCGTGCTAATGTCTGTTACTCAAAAACCTCAATGCAGGATGTTAGGTTTTAACATCAGGAACCCAAAATCAATATTTGTTAGAGCGGCTACACGATCATGAGTGCACTAATACTATGTCGCACATTTAACAACAATATGGTGGTTCCATCATGATATTAATATTGCCCTATTAATAGGTCCACAGTCATGCCCAAAAAAGGTTCTATTACATACGCAAATATTGCGTGATACCTAACATAGTCAAGTGAGTTATATGTGTCGTATAGACAGTTATCAACTAAATCAAATACAGTGAACAAGGATATTAATGATGCATAAAAACAAGAAAATAAAATAAAACATATATCAAAATGTGGATTTGTCCACCATCTAATTACATATTCCTATTCAAACAATAGGGACTGCAATTAATTAATTTCATGCTGTCTAAAAAATGTATAATTAGTCTCACCATCATATAGATACAGGGAGTTTAACAAATAAATACAAAAATGTATATGGTTGAAATACAGCTAGATACTCCTACATTTATAACCATTGTCACAAATTAAAACTATATATATATATTATAGAATGAATATAAATAAATGATTTATAATAGAATAAAATCAAAAGCATATATATGTAGGCCAAAAAGAATGAAGCTAACGTGATAGGTAAAAATGGACTATGGTAATAGTTGAAATGTCAGACAAGCCATCTAATAGCCTGAAGTTATACAGGTAGTCAATACTCAGGCTTGTTAGGGCAAAAACAAAACATTCTATAGGGACCCTAAAAACATTGAACTATAGTAATAGTTCGCATATTTTGAACAAGCCGTCTACCAGCCTACAATTATGCAGATAGTCAATACTCAGGCTTGTTAGAATATTAACAAGACATTCTATAGAGACCCTAGAAGAGCAGGGCGGATACTGACGGTTGAGTTGAGTCCTGGTTCAACATGGGCCTTTAGCCTCAGTATCCATTTAAGTTCGAACAGTTCAAGAGTACCTATGTGAGCCCCTTCTCTTCTATTGGGCTTCACAACCTGCAATACCAAAAAGCTGAAGCTATGCTGAGGTCTATCATGACAATGCATGGCTAAGGCATTTGTAAGGTTGTCCTTCCTTATGTCATATATATGATTATAGATACGGTCCTTAAATCTGCGTGATGTCATCCCTACATAGTATGCATCACATAGATTGCAGATTGCTAGGTAGATGACATTATGCGTATCACAAGTAGCATAAAAGGTAGGTTTGAATGTCATGTTTATACCTGGGATCTCAAAGTTTTGAATTATAGAAATATATTTACATAAAGAACATTTTCTGCATGGATAAGTGCCTGTCTTATAATTTGCTCTTATATCAACAGGATGGACATCTAATTTCTCTTTACAAAGTAGCCTCTTAATATTTAAACAGTTGTTAAACCTAAATGTGGGTTCCTTCCCAATTATTTGGGACAGAAAAGGGTCCAAGAGCAATATCTTCCAGTTTCCTTTAATAATCTTGATTAAATGCTCTACATCATTAGTGTATTTAATCCCATAGGCTAAACCTTTCTTGTTCCCTCTTGTATAATGGGTATAGCCTTCCCTTCTTTTACATATTGGCATTTCAAATAAAGTACTTGTTATCCTGCTAATGAGGTCTGGAGGGTAACCCCTATCCATAAAGTATTCTGTCTGACATCAGCAAAGAATTTGTAGATCAGTAGTCTTGTACTCATTTGCTGACCATAGAGTTAAAGGGGAGATTAAGGTGGTAAAACATCAGCATGACAGTGTTACCAAAATGTTGAAGGAAATAGAATGTCTGGAGTACACAAACAGATTTGGCTCAGCAGAGATGTGAAGTGAATGCATCAATCAGACTGTCAGGAGGCAAGAAAGAGTAGGGAAAGTGAACAAGGGTGACTAAGAGATGGTCCAGGACTGGCCTCGGGAAGTGCTACATCCTATTAAACAATGCCTAGATAGTGCAAAAACGGGAACTGGCAGGAGTGTGGGAAGGCCAACTGCATAAGGGCTGTGTGCAACACTTAACATGTATTGATTTATTCATGGCTTTCCTGTCATCATCATATGTTGTCTTGGTGTCATATCAGCTGATAGTCTCCTATGTTTAATTGGTCTGAGTTTTTCTTTAAAGTGTTCAAAATGCATCTTGCCAGTTGGCATGTTTGCTTTCTACCTGAAGTTGCTAGAGACGGGAGGAAACTAAAATGGTGAAGTGTCAGATGATCTTTAAGCAACGTAAACCATTTTATTTTTGTACAAGTTAATTTACCCAGTTTTTATGTTAAATTTATAATATTTATAATTTATAATGCTTCTTTTCCATAGCTTTGGCAGTTTGGAGAGTGGTGTGATGTCGTGATTGATGATCTGCTTCCTGTGAAAGATGGAAAACTTTTATTTGTGCATTCTGCTGCAGGAAATGAGTACTGGAGTGCACTTCTGGAGAAAGCCTATGCTAAGTGAGTATGTTCAAAGGAAGAATGCATAATGCTATCATTAATAAAAGTTCAGGCTTAATCAGGTGGAGTATTTATGTTGTGAAGCACTGAGCTAATTGTAAGCATATTTTTAAAAAATCATTATAGCCTAGTGGTCATTCACAGCAGTGTTCACATGTTGTATGCTTTCTTGCCAAATTGCTTACAGAACAAAAACAATATATTTTATATGAAAGAATATTTCTGCAGTAGGTAATATGGCTATGACTGATCACTAGGGTTATCGCAAACAAATATTTTAGCAAGTCATTTTAATTGGAAGGCACAATACATGAAAGTCATGTAACAATGACCAGTTATCTGCAGCTAAATGGGTGAGTGGACTGACCTTAATCTCTGTCACTTAAATCCTGCTGGCTGGCTTTTCCAGTCCCAGGCCATTAGTCAAACATGCATAGATAAGAATAGAGACAGAACTCCCATTTTTTGCACTGTAGACCCAAACAGTATGAAAGTACATTTGAAAGAAGTGTTAGTCAGGGTATCTCCAGTTTGAGGACTTAAGGGTCTCACAGGGAGAAGAAAGTCCAGTGTTTAATATGCTACAAACTCTAGGCCTTAGCAGAGGCTATAAATGAGGTTGTCCCCTATTAAGGAACTCCATATATACCCTGTCACAAAACCATTTGCTTAAATCAGCATTGAAGTTGACTAGAGGCTTTTCTATCAGAGACTTACCATTACAAGTGATTACAGACCCCCCTCCCCCATATGCATGCATAGACACCGAGACAAGGATGAAAACACCTAGTCTGTTAGCCATCACTAAACTTGTAATTATAATCCAATTTGAAGTGCATACCCACAAGGATCACGAGAAGCATAAACATGTAATATTCAGTTGTGCACTGGAAAGTGAAATGAGTTCTATAGAATATTACTGATTACAGCTTCTAATATGTAAAGTTGTTTCATTCTCACACCTGCAATTGCAGTTTAGATTTTCCTGTTGCATTTTTTACAGTAGAGTTGTGACCTTGTATGGTACTTAAAAGTTATTGCTGTAGACTAGCAGAGTACTTCCTCTGCATCACACTGCAGTCACAGCATAAAAAATAACCCCATTATTAGAGACTGAGGAAAACTTGCGCTTAATACTTGCACCCACAAAGATAAATGTGGAAAGAGGAAGCTGAAAAAGAAATTCCCATCCTCTCTAGCTTGTTTTTAAATGCCTGGAAAGCATAGAAACTCCTGATGCCTTGTTGGTATGTCTGCATGGTTGACTCTTGGGGTATTTCATATTTCAGAGGTAAATAAATTATTTGGTTAATGTCATGTTGTGGCCAGACTCTTTGTATATTAAAAAAAAAAACTCTTATTAGCATCACTGATGGTCAGGTTTGTAGCAAAAAGACTTTACTTTCAGGGAATGTAGGATTTACTTGTAATTTGGTTGTTTATTGCACGCTGTTGCCAGGTACAATAATACAAAAGTTGTGCTTTTGCTTTATTTCTTCTAAATGCCTTGCAATACAGGAAGGAAGACTGCAAAAATACAGAAAACTAATATGTTTGTATTTTGGTGGCTTTAAATATATCCATAAATATATCCTTACGAATATTCTTCACACTGGAGCATTGGACTTGGCAGAAGGATTTAAGACATGCATTTATTTTGGTTTCATGGTCACCTGACAAACCTTACTCAGTCTGCCAGCTGAGTACTCGTCTGTGCTTCAAGGTTCTGTCCTTTGTCCCTATTATTTATGGTATGTGACAGTAGCATCTCAGCCAGCAGCAAACCAGTTAGATTACTGCAACATGCAGGTGATTTTTTCCTTAGTGTGATCAGGGTGATTATGGATAAATTTACTAGAGTCTGTACCAGACATCTTTCCATTTCCTTATTGTGATCTGGCAGTGATGGTCTGATATCACAAATAATAAAGCAACATTTAACAACATGGCTGGGAGGTTGGTATAATGGCTAAGGTGTTTACCTTACAGGTACAATGTGCATAGCTTGATTCTTATATGCGTTTATTAGCTAGGCTTAAAATGTTTCCTCCCCTGAGCCAGTAATCAAGGAGCCTCAATCCTCACCACTGCCACCAATATGTGACATCCCTCCTTTGAGCCAGCAATCAAGGATCCTCCATCCTCACCACTGACACTTGTGGGGAACATTCACTTTAAACAAAAATAGATATACACAATAATTTCAGATGCAGCTCTCTGCACCAAGTACAATTTCCCTTAAGAGGACTCAGGGAACACATTCCAATCCTGGAGCTCTCCAGGCCTCAAATAAGACTCCACCTTTCTCTACAGACATCAGTGCTGTGTGTCCCTGTTTCAGGTAGCTCTCTCTCTCTCACACACACACACACACACACACACACACACACACACACACACCCCCTAACCTGGAAAAGGCTGGCACAAATTTACCTGTTATGCTATCGCTACCCAGACTATAAGGTAGATTCACTGCCACCAGCCGACTTATTTTAAGGCTGGTTACCAGGGTATCCAATTACTCTCAGTAAAATGTAATAGTTAAGTGGTAGTAATAACCAATTGGCAACACTTGCAGGGCATGCCGCCACAGTGCCACCAAGTAAATGCAAGTGTTCTCCAGGGTTAAAATATTTTCTAAAAGACCAGCCACAGTGAAACGTATAAATATATTTAATAATAAATAAAATAGAAAACATGAAAATACTGAGTATCTATTTACAGTAAACATCAGAGTTTCAAAAAAATAACACGGATGGAAAGACTCCGATACAGAAAAACAATATTTACCTAATGTCATTATATTTTCTTAACCTACTGAAGAATTACTATTCCCTATTTACTAGCTAGAGCAAAGCAGGATGAAGTGGATGAGTGTCTTTTGTCAGGTTCCCAAAAACAGAGTGCTGAGTGTTTCTGTAGCATCTCTCAGTCGTAACTAAAAACAATTTCAGTGCTGGCTACAGAATGACATCACATCTGGTCACCTGATTCTGTTGTTCCCACACCACCCCCCTGACTAGAAGCAGAGTCAGGATCTAGTACAAATGTGTCACAATACACGCCTAGAACTTTACTAATGCTTATTCCAGTATCTGGAGACTGTAAAATAATTCCAACCCTTTCATCCTTCCTGCAGAGACTAACCAGCCATTCTCTGGCACCCCAGGGTAGCTATTAATTCACCACTAAAGACAATAAGAACAGTATCCCAGCCAAGACATTTAGTTTTTACCTTCATTCAGGCCTGTGAGATAAGATCTTTATGGCCTAAGCCAATCATTTAATTTCAGGCTCCTTTTCTTAAGGTAAGCTGTGCTAAGCGAAACCCCTTCCCTTCCAGCATCCTCTGTTAACATATATACATTTAATCAGTTACAGTACAGTCCAATACATATGTATATTTCTTTTCTGCCTAGCAAGACTCACAGTTGATATATTTTTAACTCAAGCAACTTTACCAATACATTTTTAACACAATCATCTGTACAAGTCATTGTGATATTCAAATGACATAAAATTCTTTAAAAAACTCCAGCTAGTTATGCTGGCATATGTTACACATGCATTGACCTACTCTCTATGGCATAGCTGGCACTATGTCACATCATCACAGTCCACAAAGGCAGTTAGCCTAGTACTATATCTGTAAACCTATAATCTATGAACCTATGAACTTGGCTGCTGTTAGGTAGATATTTACTCTGCTTGAAAGCAAGCGGTCACTCCAGGCTGTTATCTTCCTAAGGGATTCATTGAAGATAATTTCTTCTGTTGCAGGGCCAATGGAAGCTATGAAGCATTGTCTGGAGGAAGCACTTCAGAAGGCTTTGAAGATTTCACAGGAGGAGTTACCGAATGGTTTGACCTTAAGAAACCACCAAGTGACCTCTTTTTGATTATTAAGAAAGCACTGGAGAGGGGATCACTGCTTGGATGTTCCATTGATGTAAGTACTTTAGTCTTAGACTTGTTATGGTGTGGTATGATTGTGGTTGCATAACTTATTGACCCAGTAAAATAATTCAGTTTGTGTATACTGGTTTGCTTACTTGACCCCACAGTTGTTTTAATGCATGTTACTACAGCACAGGCATTAACCTGTGTTGATTTTGTGAACTGTTCTTTGAGTTTTGTTACTGATTTTATCATCACTAAGTTAGAAAAATAAGGATGCTTGGGATAAAACTTTTGAATCAAATACAAATAAACTGATAAGCAGTGCTGCTGTTTGCTAATTTACACAGTTTATAATGTAGCAACTTATACTGTTTACTTGTACTTTACATGACCTGTTGATAAGTTTGTGATATCATTGATGAATTTCTGTGTTTTATCATCAGCTTTTCATTACTTTTCTAAATGCAGTGGTTATATTTTTGGATTCAGTACACAATAAGTGTTATTGCGTTTACTCAGCAGTGGTTATATTTTTGGATTCAGTACACAATAAGTATTATTGCGTTTACTCAGCAGTGGTTATATTTTTGGATTCAGTACACTAAGTATTATTGCGTTTACTCAGCAGTGGTGATATTTTTAGATTCAGTACACAGTAAGTATTGCGTTTACTCAGCAGTGGTTATATTTTTAGAGTCAGTACACAAATAAGTATTATTGCGTTTTACTCATTCTTCTTATTTTTTTCCTTTTAGTTGTTTTGTCTCCATGGCTGATGCAGCCAATTTTTCTTGATGCGCACAGTCCACCTTCATACCAATATAATTTATTGTACCCAAAGGCAGCTCCCATTTCCACTAGCTTACTTTGCTTAGCATACCTAAAGACAGCATCTTGTTTTTGTAGGACTAAAACAGGCATGATTCTCTTGCTCCCTCTTGTTACTCAAAGTGCAAGCTAGACTTTGTAATCTGGGTAAAACGACAAGAACAGTATAGTAGAGGAGATGGTGGACAACAGCATCAGTACTGACTGCAGCTCTAAAGGCCGTATGAGGAAAGGGGCAACAGGCTTTTGGGATGAATTCAGAGGAAGGCGTACCTGAAAAAATATAAACTTGGTGTGGAGAATATGAACAGAGGCTGGCAGAGCTCAAGCTTCTGTCACCTGAGATCAGACGCGCTGTCGATGTTGATGCAGAATATAAAGTCTGCATGCAGGAAAGAGGTGAAAGGGTCATCATTACCAGGAATAATACAGGCCATGAGGAGACATAGGCAACAGTTTATATAATGATTAGCTGTTTCCTACATATTTGAATGTTCTTCTTCACAGGTAGGGTTGTGTACCCATGGAATAGACATCTCATCAGTGAGATGGAGAAGGAATCCACAGAAGCATACAAGCTGGTATGGACAGATGACAAAAGGGTGAGAGAAGAAAAAAGCAGTAAAATGTTAGACACTTGAGTCTGACCATAACAGGCTTTGTCACCTCCTGCATTTGAAGTAGTATAATGTAATGCTTTGCACTAGTCAAACCACTGCAGTATGTTACACAGTGTGCATGTGGCGGTCTACATGGTTGAGTTTCTATGTAAATATGTAAACATGCACGTTCACGTGTAAAATACCTAAAACTCGCATGGCTATGCCCTTGCTACCCACCAGGTTGACCCATGTCATACACACCCTCTGACCCAGTCTCGTGCTTCTTTTCACTTCTGTCCCTTCAAGAAGAATTTTGACTCCTCCTTATAGTGCCTCACCTGTGAACACCCACACCAACAGTCAGCAGTTATACACATTCCAACTTTAAACCCAACCACATCTCACAAAACTAACCCTAACATCCACTCCCCAACCCCCTTTTACTTACATTTGTCTCAGTCAGTATTATTACTGGAAACCAGTACATTCTAAATACTACTTTACTCTGACTTAAACTATGGAATTTTGTTAAAACTTGCGACTACCAATGAATGTTGTACTTTGTAACTTTAAAACTATGGAATCTTGTTAAATCATGTGTTTTCCTATGAATACTTGCTTGCTATGTAGAAATCTCATAGTTGTTTGTTCTTAATCTGTGGAAATTTTCTCCCTGGGCCTCTGCTGAAAATGAACATGTGTCCAGTCTGACTCACCCAGTCAACAAATGTAAAATAAATAAATAAATAAAATAAAACAAAACATTGCTGTATCCGCTGAAGTTTACATGAATGTCCACTGTGTGGCAACCAAGATCTAAGATGTGTTCCCTGTCACTTACAGCTAGAACGGTCAGTGGTGCATCTTTAAACTTCCTCTTCACTTCCAGTGAACGTCTAACAGTACAAATCTGTTTCTGATGAACCCTGGTCAACATAGTGGCTAGCTGCCTTGGCTACTTCCCTTATTTGTCCAGTGTTGTTGACTGGCTTCATTGTGCATTATAGATTCAGCTGTGGGCCATACCTTGATGTCTATTTCTCTGGTGGACTGTCTTCATATAGTTGCTTTCCTTGCTTTCTTCTATCACTGCTGTAAAGAAAGTATGTTTGAGAACAAACTTTAAAAGTATTCAATGTTCCAGAGGGAGCAGTACTTTTTGTAGCCACCTTTGATTTTTCTGTCTCTTGTACCTCATTCCCAACAGTATACCTCGGTGCAAGGCACTGTCCTGATCATGTGTTCACATTTTTCTCTCACAGATTCCTCCTCTGGTCTCCTTGCATGTATGCTATACGTAGGTAGCCAGCAGTAGTTGAATGGAAGGGCCTGTACTTCTGTAATGTTTACACTATTCACAATGAGTAGTAAAAGCCTTGATGTAATGTGCTGACACAAATATTGGGTAGCCCAATAACTTAAGTTGCAGAATTTTGCAGCCATGCAAATAGTCTAGTATTAGCAGCTGCCTCCAAAGTGATGCAACCAGAAATAATTCACAGTGGGTTCTTACCTACAATTAACTGTTGCTGCTAAGTACCCATTATGAGTTATTCGGTACTTAACTACAATCAACTGCTGCAGGCTTCCAAAGACTGGTACTCTGCTAGAAGATGGAGTCTCAGAGAGAAATAAAATGAATACATGCTTAGGTATGCTGTGCGCATGTACATTGGTACATGTGTATGTATTATATATACATATATATGTGTGGGTATACATGCATGTTTCTGTGTGTGTGTCTGTCTGTCTCTCTGTATAAAACATTTTATGCTATGATCAGTTGGGCATAGCAGAACATTTTACTCTTCTATGGGGGGGGTACACCTTGGACATTGAATAGTAATGCATGTTGGTAGGATCAAATGTATCTGAACAATGCACTGTGTTTTTGTGTAGGACAACAATCTAGAGAATTATTTGATTGCTGCCATTAAGGTTTTAGAACCATAAATGAAAAGAAATCACAACTGGTACCCTCTCAAGTAATTACATTCCTGGGTGCAAGCTTGAATACAACTGCCCAGATGGCTTACCTTACGCCAGACAAACAAAGGCATCTAACAACATACTTCAAACAAATGGCAGCAAAAACCCAGTTATCTGCAAGACAAATTCTGCAGACTTTGGGGTTCATGGCATCCTGCATTCTACTAATTCCATATGCGAGACTGCATATGAGGAAACTTCAAGCAGTCTGCATTTAAAGTGGAACAACCTTACAAGATTTCTGCAAATATATAGAGCTGAGTATATTTTTCTGTATTTTCTGTATTTTCTGTATTATAGAGCTAAATTGTTGCTTATATATCTGTTGTCTTAGTGTTCTGCAAATATACAGAGATCAGTATATATTTTTTGGGTTTTATAATTTGCACTCTGATTCCTCACATCTCTGTTGAAACTTTTCCCCACCCCTCCTCCCTGTTGTGGTAGTAGTTTAAATTTGGTGGCTTTTGCAGTGCCCGCCGCACTGTAGATTTGATCTAGGACACTCCCCAGTCCCATCTCTTTACCGTATTCTACCTAACAAATCCTTTCTGCACTTGCTTTTAGTCCTTTTTAATTTAATTACATTTTTTCAAACTGTGTGGACTAATATTGCTACATACTCAAGTGTGCCAGCTTGCACTGCATGTGAATTGTTTTTACTACTGTTTTTGCTACTTTTCTGGAAAAAAAATTGTAAGCCTGTTTCCTACCTTTCCTGTAATTAGTGTTCCAGATACAGATTTGCTGTATCCAGGACTATTTGTAAGCTTCTGAGCCCCCAAGCCTTTCTGTGTTGGAGGGAAGCCTTCTAGCTTATCAGTGGGAGTGGTAAGCAATAGGTAACCTGTCTACCACATAAGGAGTGGTTCTGGCCCAGAATTTGTAGTTATTGGCCTTTTGGGCGGTCTTCCATCTCTCTCAACTTTCTGATTTGAAGGCCTGCATTTGCACTTGTTTCTGTCCTGTAACTCCTGGGCCCATCTCATTTGCTCACTCAAAAAAAAAAAAAAATCTGCTTTTACTGTATTTGTGTTTCTTCCTACTTTCTTTGCTTTTGCGTCATCTTAAAAGTACTCCATTGTATTTATTACTGCTTGGTGTAACTCATTCTAAGCCTTTTAGTTTAAGCACTTGGGCTTCACACCAGTTGTTTTACATTAAGAAGGTTTGTGGTCTGCACTGTAGTGGCAGAACAGGTAGCTTACATCCTTCTAAGTTGGGAACTGCTGATTGAGGGCTCAGTGTCTGTTATTCTAAAGTGTATTAATTCTGGTTTAAGCACTTGGGCTTCAGGCCAGTTATTTTACATTAAAAGGGTTCGTGGTCTGCACTCTTGTGGGAGAAGAGGCTGGACTCTGCCCTTCTGAGCTGGGAATTTCTGGTTAAAGGCTTATAGTGCCTGCATATTTGAACTGCTTCTTACTGAAATTGGTACACCTTGTTTGCTGTAGCATAGACTAGATCCAGGCCTGCTGAATCTAGCTTTGTTTGTATAACTAGCACTAATCCAGGCATTCTTTAAAGTATTCAATTGTATTAATTACTGCTTGGTAGTAACTTGATTAAAGTGTAGCTATCATTCTAAGTCTTTTGGATTAAGCACTTGGGCTTCAGACCAGTTGTTTTACATTAGGAGGGTTTGTGGCCTGCACTGTGGTGGCAGGACAGGTAGCTTACATCCTTCTAAGTTGTGAACTGCTGATTGAGGGCTTAGTGTCTGTTATTCTAAAGGTGTATTAGTTCTGGTTTAAGCACTTGGGTTTCAGGCCAGTTATTTTACATTAAGAAGGTTTGTGGTCTGCACTCTTGTGGGAGGAGAGGCTGGACTCTGCCCTTCTGAACTGGGAATTTCTGGTTAAAGGCTTATAGTGCCTACATATTTGAACTGTTTCTTACTGAAATTGGTACACCTTGTTTGCTGTAGCATAGACTAGATCCAGACCTGCTGAATCTAGCTTTATTTGTATACTGCTTGTTTGTTTGCTTGTTATTTCCCTGAAACGCTAATTCCACCTAAAACGTGGCTTTTCAGCACTTCTGTGGATCCCTAGTGGTATCTGCATTGCTTACTGTACTTATTTCCTTGTTTCACTTGAAAGAAAGTTACTGTTTGTCGTTTTTGCATTTAAGTTACCTGAAACACATTGCATTTAAGTTACCTGGCACTTGCTCACTAAAGCAATTATATAAGTCAGCACTAAAATATTAAAAGCACTACACCCTCACAAACTCCCCTTGAGTACCTCATTCCCCATTGGCCCTTTTTTCAATTATAAAGGAATTCCCAATACTATTCTAGCATGTCCAAAGGTCAGTTGTCAATCTCCTCTCCGGTCCAGCTGGTGAATCTGGGAATCTTGAGGCAATGTTACAACTGCCTCATGTACACAGACAACCCTCTCCTCCTCCCAACAAATTCCAACACATGTGAGAGATGCAACCATATAGCCATACTGGAGACTAATCTCTCTCAACTCAGTACTGGCGAAACCAGTCAGGAGGAGAAGGAAATCACACTCGCTACAATTCCAGTCTCACATAGACCTACCACGACAGCAAACCAAAGACATAAACACACAAAAACATACTCGGAGGCTCTAAATAAAAATCTGCCCAAGCAGCAGAGACCTCGAAAGGAGACACCCATGCAACCGCTACCCCAAAACAAAACGTGTGCAACACATAGCTCACAAAGCCAGTGTGCCGAACAGTCACAACAGGAGAAGGTCACGGTGAGCTGCTTGTCGGGCGCTAGGATCCGCCACATAACACAAGCACTCAGGTCACTCCAAGGCAAGTACAAATATGACTCAGTCATTGTCCATGTTGGTGTGAATGACCTGAGACGTACCTCCCTGGACTACATGAAAAGAGACATGAGGAGCTCTCTGAGCATGTAGCCCAGGCCGGTATGACCCTGACCTTGAGTAGCATCTTACCCTCACCAAGAATGATGCCACAATATGAAGACAAGATGATCAATTTCAACAATTGGCTTAAGTATTGGTGTCATTTAAAGGGGATCCAATGCCTGTCAGCCTGGGATGACATGCTCGACAAGCCACGATGCTTCGCCAGGGATGGCTTGCACCTGTCACCCCTGGGCTTTCGGATATTGGCAAAGGCTCTTGCTACCCCCATAGTGCCTTTTTTAGGCAAGGCTCAAAAGACAAACCCACCTCCATAGGTATCACAAGGGATAAGAAACTGTGTAATGCTACTCAATGCCAGAAGTCTAAACCTCAAGATGCACGCACTCGAAACTCTCTTTAGCATGGAGAAAATCAATATCTGTGCAGTAACAGAAACCTGGTTCAAGGCTCCAGAGAGCACCCCAGCACTACCAGGTTATACCTCATACCATGCTTTTCAGCCCCAAAACTTGGACCGTACCACAAAAGGAGGGGGAGTATCAATATTCGTTAAAGATACCCACACCTCCAGGTTGGTGGCACAGCACAAAGCATCAGAGACTATCCATGTGCAACTAACAGTGGGTAAAACTGCCTTCCAGTTTATAGCCTGCTACAGACCACCCTCCCAAACCCAGGAACCCCACTCGGCCTTCCTTGGAACACTGGAAAATATGAAGGTCTCGCCAAACACCATTATATTGGGCGACCTCAACTAACCAAACATAGACTGGGAGCATTACTCTAGCTCCAACACCCTAGCCCAAAGTTTCCTAGAATTTATAAACTCAAATGCTATGGAACAACTTGTTACCACTCCCACAAGAGGGGAAAACATACTGGACCCTGATCATCACCAACATGGGGACTCTTTGCTCCAGACCAGAAGTGTATCCCTCACTGGTAAGATCAGACCATAAACTAATCTCACTGGATATTCACATCCCGACTCCACCCCCTGCCCTGAAAACCACAGTGAAAAACTTCTCTAAAGCAAATTTCACACTCCTCAAAACTGAGGTGGAATCCTTCAAAGCCCCCGGGCCTGTGGAAAATATGGCCCAGACCGCAGAATCCTTTATAAATGCATTCTATGAACACCTTCAGGAATGCATGGATCATGCAGTCCCAAATAAAACCAAGACCCAATCCTCCAAAGGCAGGCGTCCTGTCTGGTGGACCCCAGCCATAAACAAACTATACAATAGAAGGAGGAAGCTACTACATGATGGAGCAAAATCCTAAAAAGGGAAGGCATCTCTGATCAGTATTAGCAAAAAACTACGGGCACTCATAAAATCATCTAAGGCCAGCTTCGAGAGAAAAATTGCACAGGACACTAAGGATAATCACAAGGCTTTCTTTAGTTATGTTAGGAACCTGGGTGGGAATTCCCAGATATGCTCAGAATTAGTCCAAAATGACAAAAAATACACTGAACCCACAGACATTGCCAACATCCTAGCTGACAGGTTCAGCGCAAAATTCCCCCCCTCCCCACCAAAAGGACAAATATTTATCCCAGCAGAGGGCTGCCCCCCTGACATCTCAGATGCTCAGGTAAGAGCTGCCCTCTCCAAAGCAAAAAACACAGGATCAATGGGACCAGATGGTGTCCTGGGCTGCGTCCTACATGAACTCCAAGAAGAGCTAAACCCAAACATAAAACTACTGTTCAATTTCGGCCTTACTACAGGATATGTACCCAAAGAGTGGCATACAGCAACAGTGGTCCCTCTCCACAAAGGTGGTGCCTCAACAGATCCTGGAAACTATCGCCCCATAAGCCTGACTAGCTTAGTCTGCAAAGCTATGGAAAGGATCATCATGGACCTCATAAATAAAGATATTGGGGACCTACAGACACTGGATCCTACCCAGTTCGGCTTCGTTAAGGGCAGATCCTGCCTCTTAAACCTGGTTGATTTCTTTGAAACAGTCATCAGGGCCATTGACGAGGGGAAGGTGGTCACCACAGCCTACCTGGACCTCGCAAAAGCCTTCGATACAATACCCCACTCGGGCATTATAGATAAGCTCACCAGCTTAAATATAAACCCCTATGTCACTAGATGGGTTGCAAACTGGCTCAAGGACAGAACCCACATGGTTAGAATTGCTGGAGCCATGTCAGACTTCAAACCAGTTACAAGTGGCATCCCACAAGGCTCAGTCTTGGGACCTCTCTTGTTCGGTATATATTTCTCGGAGGTACAGGCCAACACGGAAGGACTGTGGCTGACTAAGTTCGCAGATGACTGCGAACTTGTCGCCATAATCGACTCTCCAGCCGACACAAGCATCCTCCAAAAGGGCCTCATAGAAACAGACAAATGGTGCCAGAGCCATGGCCTCAAGCTAAACACCAAAAAGTGTATAGTCATCCCCTTTGGAAAAAACAAAGTGCCCACAAATTACCACATAGGTGGTAATCCATTAAGTACAGAAGAAGTAATTAGGGATCTGGGGACCCAAGTTGATAGCAATCTCTCATTTGACAACCACGTGGCCAAAGTGGTTAGAAAAACATTTTATATAGCCCACCTAATCATGAAGGGATTCACATCTAGATCAGGGGAGGTCATCGTGCCTCTTTACTCATCCCTCATCAGACCCATAATTGAGTACAATGCTCCTTTCGGGATGTACCTTACCAGACACCTGCAGCAACTGGAAAGACCCCAAAAGTACCTCACCAAGAGGATTATAGGGCTCAAACAGATGCCATATGCTGCCCGGTTAAAGAAACTCCAGCTCTACTCAGTGGCATACCACCTGCTCAGAGGCAATCTGTGCCTGACGTATAAAGCCATGTCCAACCCGGAATTAATGGACATGCTGCACCTCAGAAAATCCAAATCCCATCGAGCTACGAGCTCGAGAGACTTGAACCTCAGCACTGAAATAAATAGGCCATGCTGGAGGGACAGATTCATAACCCAGAGGCTCCCTTCACTCTGGAATAAAATCCCAGACCAGGTTAGGCGGAGTCCCTCATTGACTCTCTTCAAGAGGAATCTTGGTGAGTGGATGGGAGATCGTAGGTTTACCCCAGGTATCACTTCTCTGTCACTGTTAGACAGAGGCACAGTAAACTAACCTCAAAAAAGGGCATAGCAAAATTAATTTAAAATGGGTGGTGAAAGCCAAACACACTCTGGCTAGGCTTATAAATGCCCTAGGGCAGATAGCTTAGTATGAACCTATGAACCTAAAACGTTTATGGAGTCAACATTGTCACAGTCTGGAAACAATGATCCCTCTCATTCCCTGCTTAGAACAGGAGTTTCTTTGGTGGGCAGAGACATGTCACCAAAACAAGAGACTGTCATTCACTCTACCCCCTGCCACCCAAACCCTAGCTACAGATGCATCAGACTATGCTTGGGGGCCCACCTGGCGGGGAGATGCATTCACGGCAAATGGAGCTCAAACCAAATGCATCTGCATATCAACCAGAAAGAGATGCTAGCTGTTCAGAATCCTCTGACAGCCTTCAAGGGCTTACTTCATCCTGGACAACTACTGATAAAGACAGACAACACCACAGTTATGTGGTCCATAAACAAGCAGGGGGTACACATTCCTACCCTCTTTGCAGACTAGCCATGGCCTTGTGGAACACAGTCTTGACTTACCAAATACATCTTCAAGCTCAATTCCTGCCAGGAAAACAAAATACTCTCGCTGACGCCTTAAGTAGAAATCTTATGGGCCCGCATGAATGGAAACTGGATCAACAAATCTTCAGCATGTTAACACAGAAATGGGGGAGCCCAGACATAGATCTATTTGCCTCTTCCCAAAATTTTCAGTTGGAGAAATTCTGCTCAAGAACTCATCACAAAAAAGCATGGAAAGTGGATGCTTTATCCTTCAGCTGGAAAAACCCATCAGTCTATAACTTTCTCCCTCTGCCTCTACTCTCCCAACGTCTTACTAAAAAATCAGACAGGAAAAAACAAAAATGATCCTAGTTGCTCCGGACTGGCCTCGCCAGCACTGGTACCCACTTCTAAGGAATATGTCTCAACTTCCTCCATGGTACTTGCCTCAAATACCTTATCTACTGTCAAATTCTGCACACTCAGCTCCAAACTCTGAATCTTGCAGCATGGCTGATCAATTAATTATTCAAACATCACCTCTCAGTAAATCTGTGATGGATGTCATTTAGGAAGCCAGTAGGCCTAGTACTAGAAACTCTTATGCTGATAAATGGAAGAGATTCTGTGCTTGGAACCAAGCACAAGGAACAGACACAGCAAAGTCAAACATTCCTCAGATTTTGCAATATTTTACTGAGATGCTTGACAAGGGCCCATCTTTTTCTTCAATAAAAATCCATGCCTCTGCCATCTCAGCTTATTACAACACAGAAGCTCCCCTCTTTTCTCATCCTCTGCTTAAACAGCATCTCAGAGGGGCCAAAAATTTAAGGCCTCCCAGAAGATCACCAACTCCTGCATGGGACCTCAATTTTGTGCTGGAAAAACTCACCCTGCCTCCTTTTGAACCAGCAGCTACTGCGGATATAAAATTTCTATCTTGGAAAACGGCTTTTCTCTTGGCAGTCACTTCAGCAAGAAGGGTTTCAGAATTACAGGCCCTCATGGCAGTGGAGCCTTTTATTACATTTTACCCTGACAGGGTGTCCTTCAGGACCAGTCCTTCTTTTATGCCGAAGGTGGTATCCAGTGTGGCTCTTAACCAGACCGTTCACCTGCCAACATATTCCCCAAATCCGCAGAACAAGGGGGAGCAGATTCTGCATTCATTTGATATACACAGACAACTAAGATTCTACTTAAACAGGACCAAATCTCTAAGGAAGTCTGAGCAACTACTGGTAGCATTTGCTGCAGGGTCATAGGGGAAGGCTATATCAAAGCAGACTGTTTCTAAGTGGATACGCCACTGCATTCGTTTCTGCTACTTACACCTTGGTAAACCTGTGCCCAAGGGGATCAGATCACATTCCACCAGGGCTGCCTCTACTTCAGCAGCTTTTCTCAGAGGGGTTACAACCAAAGACATTCTAGAAGCTGCTACTTGGAGCTCTGTTCATACCTTCACAAAGCATTATCATTTGCCTCTTTTCTCCAAATCCAGGGCAGGCTTTGCCACTGCAGTTCTGCAGGGCCGTATAGTCGCTCCTAATGCTGTTTAGTTCCATCCTCCCATCCATAGCTTTGGGATTCTACCCAAATGTAATGACTGCAACAGTGAAACATGAAGAACATAGTACAGTTGTGTACACTTACCATAAATGTAGATGTTCAAGTGTATTCACTGTTGCAGTCTGGGTTACCCGCCCACCATCCCCCTTTCTATACCTTTTCTTTCCTTCAGTATACACTAAAAACTTTGTGGTGTATTTGCTTTTAGATGAAGGTAAAATTTATGTTGCTAAAAGTGCATTTATACATATTTCTGTTTATTTATATAGATATGTATTTTTTTTGTTCCTCATTTGGGGGGCACCTGACATCTGGGGCAAGAAAAACTTAATAAAATGGCATCAGCTGCATGTTTTATACTCCTGACGACCTGACATCATGGAAGAGGAGACTGCAACCGATGCAGGACCCAAGCCTTTGTTATTCAGGCCGACTGATGGCAACCTGCCAGCAGATTACCCAAATGTAATGACTGTAACAGTGAATACACTCTAACATCTACATTTATGGTAAATGTACACAACTGTACTTTTCCTCACATTATCAGTTCTTTGCTTTACCTTTCGGTCGTCTTACAGCTCTGAAAGTCTTTACCAAATGCCTGGCCCCAGTTGTAGCCTTCTGCAGATGTCAGGGAATTCAAATATTCCCTTATGTGGATGACCTATTGATTCAGGCCACCTCTAAGCTTCTGCTTCAGGATCTCTACTTTACTTATGCTTCTTTGCAGTGTGGGGTTCACCCTAAATCTCAAAAGTATGTGCTGACCCCTTATCAAGACCAAGTGTTTCTGGAATGCAGGATTCGTACCATACCAATGATGAATTTTCTCCTCCTTCCCAAGGTCCTGTCCTAGACTACCTATTGTCACTCTTCTCCCACTTCCTGTCCTTCCTGCAAGGAAATTTCTTTGAGCTTTGGGATTCATGGCATCCACTATTCCTGTGTTTCCCTTTTCTAAACTCCATATGAGAAGGTTTCAGTGGTATTTCAAGACTGTTTGGCTTCAGCACTGCTATCGTGTGCATTTTCCTGTTCCTCCCTTACCTTGTCTAATGCTTGAGTTCTACTGTTGGATTCTCCAGATTTCCCTGAATATGTGTCTGTCTTTTCAGGTTCCTCTTTCCACTCAAGAACTGTACACAGATGCTTCCAATCAAGGCTGGGTTGGGGACCTCCTCCAACAACCTCAAGATCATTGGACTTTGGATGTTCTTTGTGTTTCACTGCTGCAGTCCTCACACTTGGGTTATCTGCCTGCAGGTAGTCCTCAGTCAGCCTGAATACCAGAGTCTTAGTATTTCTGTGTCAGATGCTGTTGCTTCTTCCATGACGCTAGGTTGTCAGGGGTATAAAACAGGCAGCTGATGCTATTACATCAGTCTTTCTTGCCGAGGAGGAGCCCAAAGCAAAAGCAGTTCGCAAGTGCTGGTCAGCCACTACCTGAAATTTTCATTTGAGTTATAATCCTGAAATCTTCTAAAGCTAAGTACCCCATTGGGGATCCTTTTTTTTCTTCCTCTAACCGATGTCAGAAAAAGTTAACAGTTGTCTTGCCTGTGGAAAACAAATACCTTGGAGATTTTCATTCTTACTGCATCACCTGTTTAGGCCCAGACCACAACGTCCCTCGATGTCGGTTTTGTGCTTTAACGCCTGAACCATTCGTCGTTGGGCTATCTCTGTCACTAAATTCTTTCACTCTTGTTCTCTGTATTCTGAAATGGCTTCGATAAGCCATCCGACTACCGATCTTCTGAAAAAGCATAAAGATAAAGACAGAGACAAACCACATAGGTCCAAAATTGCTGATGATGCTTCCATTAAGCTAGTTGCCAGTCCGCTGGTACTCAATGAGGCGCCTTTGCAGCCCCTAATGCCCACTTCTATGGATTCACAGGCCTCTGCTGAGACCCAGTCAGAGTCCAGTATGCCGCGAGATGCTTCTTCGACTATGGATCATGTGGATGTCTCTACCTTGGATGGGTCCGGAGTCGCTGTGCAGGCACCGGCTTCTGAGGGTGTATTTTGTCCTACTGATGTTCAAATCCAACCAACTTCATTTTTAGCCAAAACGACCACGTTTCTTAGGCCCATAGTACGCACTACTCCTAGAAGACAGATGACCAAAGCGCATGCTCAAGCTCCCATGCCTCAAAAACAAATGCTTAGAATGGATGAAGACTTTAGGGGAAGCCAGCCTTCCCCTGCTAAGAGACAAATAACTGAGTTTCCTTCTGATTCTATAGATCAGGAGTCCAATGACTCTGATCCTTCTGATTATCAGGACATGCCCTTAGCCTATGAGAATTCAGATGCAGAGGAATCCATTCCCTCTGCCTCTCCTCCAGAGGATTTTTCTTTTGGTGAAACCTTGCATACCTTAAGAAAGCATTTCCACTGGGAATGCCAAGACTACCCTCAGTCCAAAAAGAGACTCAGAGAATTTTTAGAGTTGCCTCAGCACAGGCTTCTAGTTATGCTCCCTGTCCTGGATGTTGTAGATGATGTTTTTATGGAATCCAGTCTTACTACAGATACATTACCCCCGGCCCCTAGGAAACCTGACAGGTACTACAGAGTACCTGATTCCCACACATTTCTCCAAGAATCCTACTGCGGATACAGAAATCATTTCACAGGGACCTAAAGGTATTAAGGCTAGTACAGCCAAATATTCTACCCCTTCGGACAGGGATAGACAGATGGGGTAAGAATATATATACCCCTGCAATTCTTGCCATCAGGACATTGAATTACCAGTTTCACATGTTGAAGTACCAGCGACATATTATGGAAATAATTAAACAAAAAATGTAATTTTCAGATTGTGCAGAAAATAAAGATCTACAAGAGCTCATGCATTCTGCAAACCAAGCTAGTAAGCATTCTTTGCAGTGTGGCTTTGATGCCTAGAAGCATCTTGCAGGGCTGCAGTCACTGGGTCTGTACTGAGAAGGCATGCTTGGCTGAAGGAACAAACCTTGTCAGATCATGTCAAATCCAAATTACTAGACACTCCTTTAAATAAGGAGTGTTTGTTTGACACCAAAGCAGAAGAAGTTCTTAAATATGGAAGAAAAAGCTAAATCTATGCAAACTGTTAGAGAATTCTTACAAGTGCAACCACCTATATTCGGTTAGCATTGGCCTCCTAAAAACTGGTCCTTTCCAGCCCTTCCCAGACCAGACCCAGGGGAAACAGGCCACCTAGACTATAGTCTCAGGGTATGCAGAGATCTAAATTGTGGAGTGCCCCCACCCCAAAAACAGGGAGTGGTAAGCCACCCCCTTATGGAAAGACTTCACAATGACTTTGCAGTTATCCTTCCCAGCCCTGCCCAATTACTTGTCCACCTAGGAAGGACACTTGCCCTATATACAACAGATTCTCCCTATGCTAGACAAGGATGCCCGGTTAGTCACTCTAGACTTAAAAGAAGCTTACCTGCAGATCCCCATAAGGGAGTCATGCAAGAAATATCTACGTTTTAGGGCAGGCTGTATGCACTATCCGTTCTCTGCACTTCCCTTTGGATTATCTACTGTGCCCAGAGTATTCATAAAGTGCCTGGCTCCAGCCATTGCATACTGCAGGCAAAGAAATATCCAAATTTTCCCATACTTGAACGACTGCCTGATTCAGGCGGACAGTCAGGAATTGCTACTTCAGCACCTGGCATTTGTTAAAAGCCTTCTCACTTCAATGGGATACACCATCAACAAAAAGAAATCACAACTGGTACCCAGTGAAAAGATTGTATTCCTGGGAGCAAGCTTGGACGCAACCTCCCAGATGACATTTCTCACTTCAGAAAAACAGGTCTGTCTGGCAAACTACTTCAAACAAATGGCCACCAGAACCCAGCTTTCTGCAAGAAAGATGCTGCAAGCCCTAGGGTTCATTGGCCTCATGTATTCTGCTAATTCCATATGCAAAACTGCATATGAGGAAACTTCAGTGGTACTTAAAAAAGTCTTTGGTGTCAACATTCTCAGGACCTGAAAACAGTCATTCCTGTCATAACTTGTCTAAGGGCAGAGTTCCTTTGGTGGGCAGAAGCATGCAACCACAACAAGGGACTGCCTTTCTCTCAACCTCTCGCCACCCAAACCCTGACAACAGACGCATCAGACTATGCATGAGAGGCTCACATGGCAGGCAAATGCATTCAGGTCCATTGGAGCTCAACCCAGATTCACCTGCACATCAATCAAAAAGAGATGCTAGCTGTACAGAATGTTCTGACAGCCATCAAATATAATCCTTCCATGACAACTGCTTATAAAAATAGACAACACCACAGTTATATGTGGTACCTAAACAAATCGGGGGGAACCCATTCTTACCCACTCTGCAGGTTAGCCATGGCTTTGTGGAACACAGCCTTGAGCAACCAAGTGCACCTACAAACTCAATTCCTGCCAGGCAAACAAAATTCACTGGCAGACGACTTAAGCAGAAATCTCCTAAACCCACACAAGTGGAAATTGGAGCCCAACACTTTCAAACTTCTGATCCAGAGGTGGGGGACACCGGAGGTGGACCTCCTTGCTTCCCCTGAGATCCACTAGTTGAGCAAATACTGCACCAGGAACCCTCACAGCAGGGCCTGGAAAGTGTATGCCCTATCATTTTCAATGGAAAAAACTCTCAATTTATGCCTTCCCCCCTCTGCCACTTCTCTCAAGATAAAACAGGACAGGCCAAGGGCAATTCTTATTGCCCCATACTGGCCATGCCAGCACTGGTACCCACTCCTACGCAGCCTGACAACAGTGCCACCCTGGCACCTTCACCAGACTTCCCACCCTGCTGTCTCAACTAGAGGGACAGATTTTGCATCCGCAATTGCAAACCCTAAACTTTGCAGCCTGGCTCATCCCTTGAATACACCACCAAACAAACAAAGCAAACAGGTGCTGGACATCATTCTTGAAGCCAGAAGGCCTAGTACTAGGAAATCCTATGCTGAAAAGTGGAAAGGTATATTGTTCTTGGAATCGGTCTCAAGGGAAGGACACAGCAGTGCCCTCCTTACCTCTAATCCTGGAATACCTAGCAGAGCTACTCCACAGAGGCCTATCCTTCTCCTCCATTAAGATTCATGCTTCTGCAATCTCAGCTCATTATAACACTGAGCCACCTCTATTTTCTCACCCTCTCATCAAACAATTCCTGAAAGGGGATAACAACTTAAGGCCCCCTAGGAGAGCACCCATCTCTGCCTGGGACCTTAACTTTATACTGGAAAAACTCACATTCCCCCCTTTGAACCTGCTGCCTCAGCAGAGTTATAATTCCTCTCTTGGAAAACAGCCTTGCTTTTAGCCATAACTTCAGCAAGAAGAGTGTCTGAGTTACAGGCACTAATGGCTGTGGAACCCTTCATTATTTTCCATGCTGACAGGGTTTCCCTCAGGACTAACCCGTCCTTTATGCCTAAGGTAGTGTCCAGTGTGACTTTAAACCAATCCATCCATTTGCCAACCTTCTTCCCCAATCCTCAGAATAAAGGGGAAAGGATCCTGCACTCCTTGGATGTGCGCAGACAGCTCAGGTTCTACCTTGGCAGAACTAAGCCTTTCAGAAAAATCTGACAAGCTGTTCGTCAGCTTTGCTACAGGGACAAGAGGGTAAGGCCATTTCAAAACAAACCATTTCCAAATGGATAGCACACTGCATCTGTTTCTGCTACAAGCACCATGGAAAACTTACCCCACAGGGGATCAGACTGCATTCCACTAGGGCTACGTCCACCTCTACAGCATTTCTCAGGGGAGTCCCTACCAGAGACATTCTGGAAGCTGCAACCTGGAGTTCTGTACACGCCTTCACCAAGCATTACCACTTGCCTATCTTTTCTAAATCCAGGGCTGGATTTGCTACAGCAGTCTTGCAAGGCCTACTAGCCAGCTCTAACACTTCTTGACTGCCTCCACCTTTCCTCAGCTTTGGGAATCAACCCAAGTGTGATGACTGCAGCAGTGAAAGAAGAACATAGTACAGTTGTGTACACTTAACCATAAATGTAGATGTTCGAGTGTATGCACTGTTGCAGTCCTGGTTTCCCTCCCTCCAGCCCCCTGGCGTTCTGTATCTTTCTACCTCTTCTCTCTATGGCCATTCCTAATGGCATTGGTATTTACTTTTTACTGGTGGTGTTCCTCACTATATACCAGCTCCCTATTTGGTGGCTCCTGACATTTGGGGCAAGAAAAACTGATGTAATGGCGTCAGATGGCTGTTTTATACCCCTGACGATCTGACGTCATGGAAGAAGTGACAGCATCCAATGCAGAAATACTAAGACTCTGTTATTCGGGCTAACTGAGGGCTTACCTGCAGGCCGATAACCCAAGTGTGGTGGCTACAACAGTGAATATACTCGAACATCTACGTTTATGGTAAGTGTACACAACTGTATTTTTCATCTACAACTGGCAAAACATAGCAACATTAAGGGGATGAAAGTTTGATTCCTGCTCTTCATGTATTCCACTTTCTATGGATTACAGACTCTCCAGTGATTTTTCAAACAATGCCAGGCTTGTGGTACATCACAAGCATGGAGTCACAAAGTCTTACCTTATCTGCAGGATGGCTGTTCCGGTTTGAGATCTTTGTGTCCACCATCAATTTTTTCTTCAGTTGGTTTACATTCCCTCAGAGTACAATTTATGGCAAACACTTTGAGCAGGTACAGGATAGATGCTCCTTCACAAGGAGATTTTCCTGGACATTTACATCAGTGAGATACTCCTGAAGTAGATCCTTTTGCTCCCTCTGAACAGACAACTTCCCAGTTTTGGTCTAGCGTTCCAAGTCCTCTGGCTAGGAAGTGGATGCCATTTCTTTCATGGAAGGGGGTGTTTCTATATGTTTATCTTTGTCTTCCTCTGCAACCAAAAGTTCTGCACAAGATCATGTGGGATAGACTAAGTCTTTCTGGTGACTCCGTTTTGACCAGACAGCACTGGATCACCCTTCTGTTTCATCTGGCCAGGGGCAGTTACCATGTTACCTCATAGGATGGATCTTCTCACACAGAACAAGGGATCTCTAATTCATCTTCACTTAACCACTCTTAATTTGACTCTCTGGGTGATGAGATTTTGATTCTGTTTAGGCACCAATTTTCTGAGGACATGCTTTAGGTTTTGCAGACCAGAAAAAAATGCTGTGTGGTTAAACGTAAGAGATTTTCTGTTTGTCTCAAGCGTGACCTTAACATTTTTTCCATAGGTATTTCTACAGCCCTTTCTTATTTATGTGAGTTGTGGTCTGACATATTTTTAAAAATAATTTGTCAGCCATTTCTGCTTGTCTGCTTTTGAATCCACCCCTTACTTCTTGTTTTGAAGTCTAATAAATTTTGAAAGATGTTCTTCATGTTAGGCTCCCATGAAAGCCTATTCCTCCTTCTTGGGACCATAATTTTGTTCTTTAAAAATTGTTTCATTTTTGAGCTTACAGTTTTCTCTTCCTTGCTGCACTGTATGTGGAAGACTGTACCATTAGTGGCTCTTATCTCTGCTTAGTCTCCGAGTTTCACGTACTCATGGCAGCCCTGCCTTTTTTGTTTCTTCACAGAGACTGGTTATCTCTTCTTGCCAGTCCATCCTTTATGCCCAGGGTGGTTAATGATTTGGTCTTGAATCAAACAGTTCATCTTTCTTTTTAACCCCCTGCACAAAATGCTAGTGAGAGGATTCTTCATTCCTTGGATTGATATAAACAGCTCAGGTATTACCTGGACAAGACTAAAGTTATTAAATCTGAGCAACATTTGTTTTTTAATTCCAGGAAATTGGGTTTGACTGTCTCTAAGCAAAACATTTCCTCCTGGATCTGTTAAGATACTTTATTTTGTTTATTCCTTTCATGGCAAGTAGTTTTCTTCTTCTGTATGTGCTTATTATACCAGGGAAGTTGCCTCTTCTGGTGCTTTTTTCAAGGATCTGGATACTAGATCTGATTTAAAAGGTGTTATGTGGTTTCTGTACACACTTTGTCTTCTCTACAAACCTTTTCTAAACATTACAAGTTGGATGCCATTTCTAGGGCCGGAGTGGGATCTGGCATGGTCACCCATCATGGGTTTTTTGATGGCTCCTCTGTGGTTTCCTCCTCCCATCCTCTTCTACTGGGTGCTTTCCCAGTTGTAAAGAATAATGCAGCTGTGATAAGGAAGGACAAGTTCAGTTGTGTAAGATCTTACCTGTACAGTAGATGTCCTACTTACTGTTGCAGAAGTCTGTCCTTCCCGGCTCCCCTGTTGCTTTCTGTTTATTTCCTTCTGGCCAAGGAGTCTTTCTTCCTTTCTTTTTATTTTCCCATCCTAGATGTACATGTTTCTTTCCTCTTGGATTGCTCTGTTCTTCTGGGGCAGTTGTTTTGAGGAATAGGTGCTCGTACGTCAGATGTGTACCTTATGCCTTGGATGTAGGACACACATCTGATGTGCAGCACCAGGAAGGTGTAAAGGCTTTAGTGTGCTGGCCGGACATTTGGCTATCCTCAGCAAGATATCCCAGTTGTAAAGAAAACAGCAATGAGAAGTAAGCCATCTTCTGTCACTGTAAGATCTTACATAACTGTACTTTCATTATAGTAACATTTCTTCAAAAACAATAAAAGGATTAAAATGGCATGACATTGTAGAAACTTGAGAAGTAAAATTTAATAACTTTATTACATGCAAGCTAGCTTTCAAACTTTCATGTTCTTCATCAGACTAATAAATTGATAAGATTATTCCACATCAATATTCAAATATTCTTTGTTCCATACATGTATAGTAAAACAATTGCATGATACGTTAGAAAAGGAAGTCGTAGAGATGAACGTAATAGCAAACATGTTTAATATATGCTTGGCCTTAAAGCTGTTTTTTGACAGATGAAATGCTTATCTTATGCAGCATGGCATATGGTGCCTTTAGTGCAGTGGTGCTTTTACTCACATTTCTTCTGTTTTTCTGTGCCCAACGGCTAAAATGTGTCCAACGTCATACAATGGGTTAATGCACCTGTGAGGTAGGATTAGTGTCAGGATGTTTCCATACAGATTAATGTGGATATTTCTGTGAAAATTAAGCTCTTTTAAGGACACATTTATGCTGAGTCATATGTTAGCATCACTGGTGAATTCCTTCAGTATCTTTGGGGGAACTGTGACTTAATTTCAAAAAAAGCTTATAAAACTTTTATTTACAAATGTTTCAAATATTACCATCAATAAGTAGAGAAATGCATTGTGTCATACCGTATGCTGTGATGCATCACACTGTGTCCTAAAGCTTTTATAAGCAGATATCACACTAAGGATACTGTTCATCCCAAAGACCCTACAGGTTTTTAGGTAGTACTGCTGTTTTGGTCTCTTGCAGTGAGAAAAAATACTTTTAACAACTTGTTTTTGTTATTAGTCACGTGTGAATGCTTGAGATGTAAAGCAAAGTATATATACTTCCCCAACATCTGATATATACCAAACTCGTGTTTACCCACAACTTAGTATACCACCTAGAGAAAATCCCTGCCTTATAGCAACTTCTCCAACCATATGTAACTACTCGCCAACTTCGTTCTATTGACAAAACCCTCCTGCAAGTCTCCAAAAGCAAAAATAAGGCTGGCGACTCCCTCTATTCCCACTGTGTTTCAGAAATGTGGAACAACATTCCCCAACACATTTTAAGCATTGCAGTCAAAACTCAGTTTAAGAAACACCTACAAAGACTATCTCTATAGCAAATGGATCTGCTCCTGTATCAGCCCCTGCTAATCGTCCCTTGTATATCTTCTTATCTAGCCTGTGAAGCTATACTTTCATTTCTTTTGCATTCTCTTCCTCTAACTCCTTCCTCCTCTTTCTCCATTTATGCAAAGTTTATATTTTCTCTTAAATAACATCTGTGTAATAGAAAACAATTCTTGTCTCTATCAACAAAATGTTTGATGTCTGTTACTCATTGTGTTATTAATTATGCCCATAATTGTTATTGCTCTATCTAGATACCAATTGTAATGAAATGGTGTAGTGAGTAGCTGTTATGTACCTACCTAATAGCTCATTGCCTATGTGAATGGTCCAGTATAGCAAAAAGCTGTTATGTGCCTACATAGCTCTTTGCTTAGCTCAGTTTAGCTTGCAGACACTTTCTTAAGTTGATTGGGGAGAGGGTCATGGAGGCATTGCCCAGGGTACCAACTGACCTAGCTACAGCCCTGCTTCCGTATATTACAAAGCATGATTAAGCAGTTACTTCCCCTCTATGGCATTTCTGTCTTGGTCGGCTTCCTTATTGCACACATTGCTGTAGCTGAATGAAATCTTATGATACTCTTAATTTTAGAGTGGGAAAGAGGGGGAGGTACTAGCCAATATTTACAGAATCAGCCAAAGCTGTTTGTATAATGTCATAGTCTACCAGGAAGAAATTACAGAACAGCAGGAAAAGTTAATGAGACACTGAGGACACATGGCCCATGATTTAGGTAAACAAGAAACAAGGGTGGATTTGGTGAAGTAGTTGGTCCAGTTATTGTGAAATGAAGGCCAAAGGGAAAAAAAACTTCTGTGGAAAGAAGTGCAGAAATTTCTCTTCAAACTCTGGTTTGTGAAAACAGTCCTTGCTTGCTTATTCATGCATCACTGTACAAGTTAAAAAAAAGTCTGACATGCATTATTTCTAGTGTTTTACTAAATATTATACATAATGCAATTTATTCAATTGAAATAGCTGTTATTTCTTTCTTTAGATTACAAGTCAATTTGATATGGAATCTGTAACATTCAAGAAGTTGGTGAAGGGTCATGCGTACTCTCTCACTGGGGCAAAGGAGGTAAAACAAATATGGTTTTATTGTTTTATCGCATCTTTGTTGTTGAAAACTAATCTTGCCATATATGTCACAATACCCCAGATATGTGTTTATATTTCAACTTTTTACTTTGATACATACAAATTGATATGATTCGGTTAAATGTCACATGCTTGCCACATACGGTACTGCCCACGTTTATAGTCTGTTGCATAGTGAAATTAGTGCATTATGTACCAGAGTGAACATAGTTTGTGTGAGTTAACATCTGATGTACTATATAATGAAACCTGTCAAGCACATTTGAAAGTACGCACATCACTTAAGACTGTTTGTTGTTTTTGAGCTTTCTTGTGTAGTGCACTATGTTTTAAGTTTGATAATCTGTGTTTATTTTTAGAAAAAAAAAATGCTTTGTTTCATACATCCACGGAAATGGATTGTGTTGGTAACACCCGTAATATTTTCTGTTTTTAAGAAAAGGGTAGTCCAGTCTCTGTATCTTAAAGTCAATAATAGTGTAACAGGTGGGTGGGGGGATTATGGCACAGAACCTGTCTTAAAGAGAAGGCCAAGTGGTATTGCTTTGTCTGTTCAGCTTGGTTTGCAAACTACACTATTTACTTTATACATTATTACCTAACTCACATGTCCTAACTTGGTGTGATATCTTGATGTCTAACCTTAACGGTATCTGATAAGAGCATAATTAGCACTATTTATTAGTTTAACATTGAATTCAGTTGTTCATTGCATTTCTGTTCATACTTATTCTTTTATGCCTATTTCTTCAGAGTTTGTTAGCCTCGACTGTGTTTAAGTGTAGTTAATTTGTATGTATTGTGACTGAAAAGGAAGTCTTGTCCATTTCACATGCCTGTAAGATAAAACGTTGTGTACTAATCTTTCAAAAAAAGTGTAAAGAAAATAAAAGGCAGGTAAGATCAAAATGTGTGAACAATCTATTTTGAGCCACATTCGATACATGTAATGAAAGGAAATGTTGCATCGGTATTATACAAATGGGTTTTTAAGTTGTATTGTTACTATTCAAATGATGTGTAGCTATCTAGTGGGACAGCTGGGTATCTTCCACCAGATCGATACCTTAATTTCTTCAGAACTATTCTGGACATTTAGCACTTTTAAATATATAAGTAGTAGTGTCTGCTTATTAAGCACCTTACTTCTTGAACCTCAAGCTAGAGAAAGGCTGTTTTAATCACCCTTACAAAGTGAATGGTATGTGTGGGAGTGGAGGGTCAATGTAAAAACGTGAAAACCAGCAAATTGGAGGAGATATTAATTGCGGCGAGATGTGGTTCTAACTGTACTGAACTTGTAACATTTGAAGTTTCAAGAAGATAAAAAAGGGAGAGACCAGTGACAAGTAGTTTAAGGAATATACAAGAAAACTAAATTCTGAGATACTTCAGATGAATGTTGTCACAACCTTTCATCATCTTAAGTGCAGTTACTTGGTTTCTCTAGATTTTATTGACTATTTTAAAATGTTAAGCTTTTTACTGCAAGTGCTTAGTTTTGTGTAAATAATTCTGAGTTACTTTTACATTACTTAATATTATCTATGTCATTCTTTGTGTATTTAACAGTAAATACATTTATTTTTCATTTGATGCAAAGAAGCAAACAACAGAAGGTACTTCCAGTTTTGAGTTGCCTACTGCCACAATCCTAAAACACTTTTCACCTTGCCTTGTTCCCATTATATTGACCA
Organism: Protopterus annectens; assembly: GCF_019279795.1. NCBI lineage: Eukaryota > Metazoa > Chordata > Ceratodontiformes > Protopteridae > Protopterus > Protopterus annectens. Next base: position 418,019,185 of record NC_056738.1, on the reverse strand, counting down.
TATGTTGCCTTAATTTTCTTTTGGAGTTGAGGATTGGGGACCAAGTGAGAGAGGGTCCCTGGCTGCCTTAATGCAATTCCCCACTTGACAGATGTGTACTGTTTCAAAGGGTGACCCTGTTTTCATGTCTGCTGGGATGGTATTGCTTGGTTTACTTCCTTGCATCTGAAAAGGTTGCCACACACTTTAAACAGAATCAAGCAAACAGTGATTCCTCATACAACCTCCCATTCAGGGGGATGTGAAATGATTTAAGGGTAATCTTAGTTTTTAGGTCTAGCTTTTGCATCTTGTCCCATCTGTAGTTTGATTTTCTGTCCTCCTCCATCTACAATCCTGGAACACATGAGGTGGGATTTATAATGGTTAGTATTAAGTATATACTTTCTGAATTCAAGAACATCCCTATAAGAGTGCTTGTGCTGTCTAGTCCCATACAGAAATTAAACTAAGTGGACACTTTGTGGTAACTTTTATGAATCCCATGGATGGTAGTTACTTTTCCAGAGTCCTGGCATGAGTACCCGGTGTTTACCTCTCCAGATCCAGGAGTACCCGGTGTTTACCTTGGGAGAGTCCAGGAGTCCCCGGCATGTGTCCCCTCCAGAGTCCGAGAGTCCCCGGCATGTGCCCCCCTCTGGGAGTCCCCGGCATTGTTACCAGAATGCCTTTACATTTCCTGCGTACCCTAGGGAAGTGACAGCTTGCTGACTGTATTCCAGCCATGGCCTTAGAAGCAATTTATATTCCATACCAGTAAGCTGACCAGTCTGTGTCCTCTCATTCCAAAAAAATTCATGCTTTTCTGACTGCTTAATTTATATTATTATAAGTAGATATAATGGACGGTTAATATTTTTGCTAAGAGACATTTATCTGGAGACTGGGGTTTTTTGCTTAACCATAGTGTTTGCCCCCATTCATTTTTTTCCATTAAAACCTCACCAAGTCCAGCAGCACTCAAACAACATAATATCATCTGTTTGTGATATATTCTTGTATCAGGTGGCTAAAGTCATACAGTCTACAGATGAAAACATAAATCAACACAAACCCCCTCAGTCCAAATGCTTCTGCACCTCAGCTCAGATGCAGGTGCATACTTCTAGACTCAGGTAACCAGGCAGAGGGAATAGGAGAGTACATTAATATGTTTTTTTTTAAATCAGAGACCAAATGATCGGCTGTATCAGTTACAAATTTTGGAGGCTATAGCCCTATACAAGTCCAGGTGGTGCTAAAGAGCTGTGTGCTTCAAGAAAGATTCAAATCTGCTCATTTAGACCTCTGTAACACTAAGCTACTGAAGCACCTGAGATTTGGAGATTATGCTGGATCGTCATGTCTCCCATATACACATGTGAAGAACACAGAGCAGAGAGAATGCATCAACCCATCATCTTCATCCATGTGCAATGCACATTCCTCCTTCAAATGAACACATCAGATAAGATGAAGAGAAAGGACAGCATGCATCACATGTTCCTTTTTTAAGCTCAAGGTCAGTGAACTGCTACATCATATGCAAGGTTTTGGAGGCAGAGGCTCAGATTGCAATCGTATACTAAATTTGGCCTGAATTTGACAGGTTGTAGAATAGAGCAATGTGTACTGCTTACTTTTCACATCTGAGGAGACGTAGAAATGTATTTCCTCCTGGATTTCCTTGGCATTGATGCCATCCTTGGGCATCCCTTTAAGAGGGTCACTGAGTTTAAATGACTGTGATCATGACACTAACGTGCCCTTCTTGTCATATGGGGATGGTAGTATTAAATCTGACCATGGCAGTGTGGGTGACTGATACTGACTGGGGAAGTATTCATAGCATTGTATTCTGTTGCGTTGTGATAACACTTAATTATGCTACATACGAGTCGGTGGCTTGCCTGGTTTCTACTGTTCTGTACCCTTCTCCTTTTGGGCTGCACAGGTACCCTCCCATTTGAACACTGCCATGTATGTGGCATAACTCTGATCTCTAGCTATGCTGTCTCTAGATGTCCTTCATGGATGCATCTGCAGTCATAACAGCTGGGTTGTCCGTCTGTCAGCAGTGCAGTCGGGCGCCCAGTCAGTCAGTCGTCCGCTTCGCTGATGTCGGATGTCGCACCTCGACCCATCTCTCTGTCTCTCGGGGGTATAAAGCATCAAATGCATTTCATTTTCCCCCATCTTTCTTTGCAGCGTGGGCAAAAGCAGAAGCTGTTGTGGCGTCGGTCCGATCCAGAGATTTATTTTACGAAATACTACTTTGAAGACTTCAAAAAAAAGTACGCTGGGGACTCCTCTTCTCTCTCAGCCCGATGTCAGAAAAAGTTAATAATTGTTTAACCTGTGCTTCTAGTTCTCAAATGCTTACTTTGGCAGAAGATTTAATTTCACAATAGATTCCAGAAAAAAAAAAGAAGAACCTTCGCCCTCTTCCACAGCACAGGCCCCTTGCTATACTCCTGTTCTCTCTCTGGGTAGATGATGATTTCAAATGATGTCTGCTCTGCTCCAGAGACAGATTTTAGGGTGCCAGATACTCATCACCACCTTTACAAGGCCCCTCTTGCAGACCATTCCTTCTGAAAGGCAAGGTCATTAGACAGATGGGGTAAAAAGGTTTACTTCAGCTACTCTCTCAGCTAGAGCTTTAAACTGTCAATTATGCATGGCTAAAGGGCAACCTCTACGGATCATGTTAAAGCTAAGTTGCTCAAGTAAAAAAAGATTTGCTGCAGGTTCCCCCCAAAGGTTTAGCAGGAACTGGCCTGCAAAAATTGGTCTGCCACTACAACACAGCAGCCACAGTGTAATAATAAAATCCCGCTACCAGGGAACAAATAGCAGCTCCTCTAAAGGTTCACTCCAGACTATTCCTAGTTCCAAGAAAGGAAACATTTACTTGCTACAAGCACTGATACACACAGTCATTTACAAAAGTCAAGGCTGATACCATCCCCCACAAGGACATTTCTTGGAGCGGAATTGGACACAGTACTGAACAAGTTAACAGCAAGAAAGGTACTGCAGGCCTTGGGCTTTATGGCATAGACTTCATATGAGACTACAGTGTGGTACCTAAAAGAATTTATGTCCCAGCACAGGCACAGCCTAGAAACAGAAATCCCACTAATTGGACACTTCACCACACATCAACACCTAAAAAAAAATGCTGGCAGTAAAACTGGGCAATCCAAGTTCAGACCATTTCTCAAGAGAGGCCAGTTGATGATAAGGACAGACAACACCACAGTCATGTGATACATCAACAAACAGGAGGCACTCATTCATTATGCAGACTGGCTTTGGAACTGTGGACCCTGGCACAGCACAGCTACCAGCTACAGGCAATATTTGTTGTACCAAAAAAAAAAAAACTCTCTAGACATACTACTAAGAAGAACCATCAGATGCCGAATGGCACCTGCACCCCGGACATCTTCAAGACCATCACAAAGAAATCATCACCCCACCAGCTCCAAAAGCTCAAACACTGCACAACACCATTCCCATACATGGAGTGTGGTCTCTCTCTCCTTCAGAAAGGCCTAACAGCATATGCATTCCCACCTTTTCCCTTTGATACAAAAGTATTACTAAAAATCAAGGAAGAACAGCCAAGGATAATCCTCATAGCTCCAAACTGGCCAAGACAACACTGGTACCCACTGCTGAGGAGTGCCTTTGATGCTAACTCAAAACAAGCACCATACATCCAAACCTGAAAACGAAAAACACTGACTGCAACAACATCACACAGCAGCAGCTAAATCAAAGAACTTTCCAAAAGAGTTAAAGACATTTATTCTTGAGCACGCAGACCTTCAACAAGAAAAGAACTAAGCTGGAAAATGGAAAAGGTTTGTCACTAGTTCTGAAGAGGAAAAGATGTGTCAAACATAGATATGCCTTAACATTCTGAGTACCTGGCGAAACTTCTATTCAGGGCTGTCCTACTCCTCCATCTTTTCACCCTTTGCTTCAGACAGTTCCAGAGGGATCAAGAATGTAAAAACCTCAAAGGAAACCACCATTGCCAGCTCTGGCAATTACTTCAGCAAGAGGGTTTTCAGAACTACAGGCCTTAATGGCAGTGCAACCCCTTCAATCTTCCACCAAGATAGAGTGTCATGAGGACTAATCCAACCCCCTGCCTAAGGGTGGTATCCAGGGTGTCACCAAACAATCCACCTCACCTCCCTACTCTTTTCCCCCCAAAAAAACAGGAAAAGAATATTGCATACCTTGGATGTGCAACAGAAAGACTGACCAACTTTTTTTGCTAGCCTAACAGGGAGAAGAAAAGGAAGAGCTTTCAAACAGACAATCTCCAAATGGATAGGAAATTGCATTGATTCTGTTACTCCTTCCATGGAAAACCAATTCCACAGACCTTTCTCCTCCTCTATTTGGCTAATCTATCTACTTAGCTACTATGACTGCAGATGCCATGAAGAACACATAGTAACAGTTTGTACCTAGTAAATGTAGATGTCCTAACTGGATAACATCTCAGTCAGGATTACCCTCCCTCCCCCCCTCTGGTACTACCTAGGGTGTTTACCCCCTAATAGCTAGCTGGTGGGGATATTTTGTGTGTGTTTTTTTATTTTTTTGGAAACATTGGCATTCTAAAAAAAATTTTTAGCCTTCAAGAGGGGCTTGGCATCTGGGGCAAGAAACCATTTATGGTAGGTACAAAACTGTACTTTCTTTCTTGCACAGTACATGAGAAGATCAATATGAGTTACCAAAGCATTATCAGTCTTTTGGTTTGGCCTGGCTTCCAGTGTGTAGATAAGTATCACATTGGGGAGATTCTCATTTTGTTTCATGTATACAAACTTAGGATATTTTAAGCATCATGGATTGCAGATGTCCAAAAAAAGTCCATAGTTGATTACATGCAGGAAGCGGGTACTGCACAAAGGTTTTCATAATCAGTGTGTGTTTTGCTTGGGGTCAGACCACAATGTACTAATTTCAACAAGGTCAACAGAGAGTTAAATCTCTCTAGTAATACATGAACAAGAAAAGGTTGTGTGCATTCTACTGGGCTGCCATTATGTTACCCAAGTTGTCTACCAGTGTTCTGATCAAAAGAATATAGGAGAAGCCCCCTCAAAAGTAGGAGTCCTGGGAAGCTGATGACACTTTTGAAGGTCACACTAGGCTCAAGGTTATCCGTACCCATGGTGTACTTTTTCAAGCCCTGGCTGATTCTTACTTTAACTGAGGTCTTTGGTAATGCCCCTAAAGAGGCGGCCATGTGCTTGGACAGCAGCATGTTTTCCCCCAACAGAAAGCCGTTAACGGTCTATTAGTTCAGATGTCTCTCCAAGGGCTTTTGGTTCCCACACCAAGTTTTTGATAACTACAGGTGATATTCCTTCAATTTTAGTTTGTGAAGATCTTTGTAGGTCAATGGTAAAAGTCTTCATTGTTCCTCATTACCAGAGACTTTCAAGGTAGTTATCCCTAGAAGGAAGACCAAGACATCAAAAGCTCAGATGACCACTATCTTGGCTCAGCATATGCTGTGCCAACCTTCCTCCAAACCTAATTCCAGGACCCTTCCCAAGAGATGATGAGACTGAGTCAGGGTTTCTATTATGGTTTAAGAACATGCAGCCATCCTCAGATCAAGCCTTAGCATCAGTGTCAGTACCAGGGGTCTGTATATGAAAAAATGGGACTGTCCTTTCCAAGATGAACTGGCCATTGTAGACATGTTCTTCCTTCCTTGTGAGTTAGTGAGAAAACCTTGTCCTCTGCTTCTCCACAAGAGGATTTCTCATTTGGTGATACCCTCACTTGAATGAAGGATCACTTTAAATGCAGGTGTAACAATTTCTCAGATGTCTAGGAAAAGGTAAAGGGAACTTCTGTGCTTTCCAGACCCCATATAATTAACTTTTCCTCCAATGACTGAAGCCTTGGTGGACGTGTTGCCATTGCATGTCTGGAGCCAGATACTCAGCCTCTGATTCAAAGAATTCAGGGTGTTTTACAGGGTAGTGAATTCCTTCACGTACCTGTACAAGAATCCTACTGTTGATCCACTGTGGTGTCTATGGATTCTTCCACTGGATCTAGTGAGATGCCAACCAAAATTCTGCCTCCATAGTAACAGGAAAGTAAAACACTTGAACACGTTAGGAAGGCAATCTATACCTCCCCACCCTGGGCTTCAGGGCCCTTAATTGCCTTTCTCTCTTGACCTGTAATGTTAATCAAATCCTGTGTTCTCTTTGTGAGCAGTAAAGGTTTCACATTAAAAAAAAACGTTACCTTGCATTAATTGACTCATTCAGTGACATTCATCCAATCTTTCTTGGAATGGCAACTTCAGCAGCTGCACAAACCACTTACTTGTATAATTGGTTTGTTGACATACGCATTCCCACACAATGAAATGTGTAGCATTCATTCCGTTTCTCTTTAGGTATGTATGTATCAGTTAAAATGCAATATTACAGTAAATAAGTGATTAGGTAAGATTACAAAGCACCTTATAATGTCTTAATATTCATAAATTATAATATCTTCCTATGAATAACCAGTACTGTCTGAATTAGGATTAATTGAAATAATCTAAGTGATGAATTGACTACAAGTAAAGTAGAATCTCCATTATGAAACATGAAAGTATAGGAATTATGAAAATAAGGTAAACTGTTACTGAAACATCTAATTAGCCAAGTTTCTTTATGATACATATACAACTTCTGTTACAGCAAGCAAAACTATATTACAAGCTATTGCTTTTTTCCTCTAAAGATGATGCAGCTAAAACCAGAAGCAAATACAATGAGACTAGAGTCCAGTTGAGTCTAGTGGAACCTTCTAGAATTGCATTTCTTAAGGTTCCATTTTAAGAGGTCAGTAACAATTTCAAACTTAAGGTCAATTGCAAAAACAGTTAACCTCTAGCTCTAAGTATGGGCTTTTGACTTGCATGCATCATGGGTTTTGTACTTGTATACCCAAACAGCTTTGTGCAGTCTTACTGATGCAATTTTTTTAAGAATAGAACTTCTTACTACACCAAAAATCTCCCAGTGCATAGACGCAGTACATCATGTCAAAGCTTACTACTCAAAATGCTACAGATCTGTAGCTTTGTATAGGGAATTTAGTAAACGGTTTGATAGTTACCTGACTTGGCATATCTCCAAAGTAAAAATGGTTAACACTCAGATCAAAGAAGCATGTGGCCCAGAGTTCCACTCAGTACTTGTATTCTCTTGTTAAGGGAAAGAAGTCTGTGATCCAGGAAGGGAGCGAAGATGACTTGAACCTCTATCCCCAGTAATCTGCTACTGTGGTTTTTGGTACCACTCCAAAGCTTCTACAGTTGCAAAACATTGTTCCAAAGGATATTTAAAGTATCTCAGTTACTTTTGGTAACAAATAACTCTGTTTTGGCTCAATCCCACTGTAGCTTTTATAACATATAGAAAATGGTTATTAATAAAGTTGTTAAAATTTTCATTTAAAATATCAGAGTATAAACTACTGTGGCCAGAATAGCCTTTGAAGTAAATATATTCATCCCCACGCTTGAGTGATGTTTTTTCTTTTCATTCAGCAAGCTATGCCATTTACAATTTGCCATTTTTATCAAGGTATTTAATAATTGGGAGCACTTAGATGACATATTCATGCCAGCTGTATGGGCAAGGGCATTTATGCTATACCAGCTTGCTGAAAAGTTCTGTTACACCCAGATGACCGACATTCACACCACCTGTTAACGCAAATGCATTTAGAAAGGTTATACCAGCCTGCTGGGGAAAAATTAGTATTCAAGCGATAGTTATTGTTGAATTTCCTCTTGTTGAATAATGCCCACAGTGTCTGTGCACTACTTTTCTCTGAAGTGTACATATTTGGAAGTGTTAACATCCAGAGTTTGCAATGACGTGATCCCTACTTGACTGTCTTACCCCCGCCTTTCTACATTTAGCATGATATACAAAGGTCTAGACCTGTAGTTTTTGCAGTGAGTGAATGCTGATAGAAGGCATTCACTGCAGAACATGCACAGAATTATACATAATCTAAGTGAAGAGAATCCAACATTTTCAGGATTTGAATAAGAACTAAATATCCATACTGGAGCTATGGATATTGGTTAATGGGTACGTTCCTTCACCACTCCATGGCTGTATAATCATTTCATTTTTTTGCTTTTTAGGTAAATCATCGAGGACAGATGGTAAAACTCATCAGAGTAAGGAATCCATGGGGAGAGGTAGAGTGGACGGGACCTTGGAGTGACAAGTAAGAACATTACATTTATGTGAAACAGGTGCACTTTTTTTTTCTTATACTGGTACCTTTATTGGACTGACAGTGTATATGTAGAACTCCATGATGTGAACTTGAATAGGTATCTTTCAAAGGTAATGTGATAATTTATTTTTTTAAACAAGAAACATCTTTTTTGAATTATCAATGATGACTTAGGCAATCATACAATTATGTAAATGAAAACAAACCATACTGACATTTTCATTTGCAAACATTGTACATCACTTATGTTCTGTACAGTCATTGTCTATCAAACCAGCTACATACTTTCTTTTCTCAAAGATGATTTATCATCATTTTATAAAATCTCCAGTATGGCACATATCTACTGTATGATAAGGGGAATAAGTGAAGGTAAACAACCTTCAGGTATGTGTTCCTCTGTCAAGTACATTACAAACATGTGCTTCTATTTCTCCAGCATTGTGGTACAGAGGGATGAAGCCCTAATTGTGCAGGAAGAGCCAACCATCTGTGGGAAAGGATTTGGTGACTCCCAAGCTATTGGTTATGCTGCTTATGGTGGGAGGCAGAAGGAGGTCTTCATATGGGAGATACAGCTGCAGGAGAGTCATGGGCATGGCTACCAAGATAGGATCTGGTAGCTCTTGCAAGATGCATGGCATGAGCTTGTGAGTTCCTTAGTGAGCTTTGGGAGTCTCTCTAATGATGCATGTTCTTATGTCACCACCAAAGGGGTGGGGCTATGAATTTAAAGTGAAAGTTCTTGCATGCTGTCTTGTTGACAGCTGTACCAAAGCCCTTTCTTGCCTGATCAGAATCCATGGGGAACAACTAGGCTGCTGCTGCTGCACTGGCTTGATGGTTGGCAAGCACTGGGCCAGAAGTACATCCTGTGACTATTTAATAAAGTCATATAATTCTGCATATCTTAATGAGTATTAAAATAAATCTACATAATATGTTGTGGTGCATTTATTTTTTTTTGGGGGGGGGGATGTTCTATATGATATATACAGATCAGCTCCTAGAACAGCCCAAGAAGTGGTAAACTTAAGACATTTCAAAAGACGTTAAGCCCTCTCCTTCTACATTTCCCAAATGTTTATGGTGCAGGGTAAAGGCGAGCAGGCGTGTTCTACACATTAATATATAACAGTCTGTTTATGACCTCAATGACAACACAATCGATGAAATAATTCAAACTAAATTGCATAACTTCACAAGACATATTGCCTGTACTTAGTGGAAACTGCAACACTAAGTGCTGCACTTCCTTCTTTCCCATTTGCCACAGATCCCAAAGAATTATAAAGTCGGTATTCCCTTGCTGGGTAGCATCTTTCCATCATCCCTAATAGCCAAGTAACACTTAGAAATGTCTTCTTTGGTATTCTGATATCCCTGCCTCTGTAGTTTCTCCTCTGTTCTAAAAAGTGCAGTATATTTGCTCTCCAGTTGCCTGATGCCTTTCTTTCTTGAAATTTAAATAAAATAATAAATCTGCAAACCACATCAAATCTTCCTTCTCCATAACCTCCCTAAAGAATAATCCTATAGAAGTCGAAACTAGCACAAAACTGCTTGGCATTACCATTGGCGACCAACTAAAGTTTGATCCGTACATTAAAAATTGTATCAAAAAAAAAAACACCAAAAGCTAGGACTCCTGTACAGGAATAACAAATTTCTCACCACCGAAGCTAGGATTTCTCTTATTCATGCCTACCTTCTACCTTGCTTAACTTACTGTTCCCAAATACTCACAAATTGGAACTCCTCCCTACTTACCAAATTAGAATCAACCTATCACAAGGTAGTTAGATTTGCAGCTCAACAAACATATAAATCTCACCACTCTCTCTCCCTAAAATACCTGAACTGGCTCGAAATATCTTACCTGTTTCTACAATCCCAGTTCCAAGTCATACACTCCGTTCTATATCAGCCTGATTTCTGCCCAAGTCTACATCCCCTCATCTCCCACTATTCCCCCACCAGACTTCTCCGAAGCGCAACCCAAGACCTATTAAATGTTTACAAACCTAAATCCAAGACTAGGTGCAACCACCCCACTATTGCATGGAACAAACTCCCACTTGAAATAAGGAACCTAACTCACCCCAAACAATTTAAATTAGCCACCAAAGACCAATGTGTTTCATGTCTGAATGTATCCTGATCTAATGTCTGTCCATATCTTGTTCTAAGACTTTATACAACTGTGGAGCTTTTCTCCCCGTGCCTCCGCTAAAAAAAGGACTGCTAGTCCAGTCGGACTTTCACGGTTATCAAATGTAAAATAAATTTAAAAGGGGTTTCTAAACCTCATTATACTTATGTACTGATAATGTCGAAGCCCTCCACACCAGTTGTCCTATTCTTCAAGAAATATCTTAAGTACTCTGTAGCAATGTGCAGGGCCTTCCACCCTCTGCACATACCTGCAAAACTGATAGTCGGAGATCTGTTATCTCACTGTCTTCATACTCCCATGGAAATCAGAAGACTGAATTATGAATGAGCCGTTTATGATGAACATTGGCTGCAGAAGTGAGAGAAGGGCTGTGACCGTTACCAAAGGGAAGAGGATTATGACCATACTGGTCTGTATCTAGTGTGTGAATATTATTGTCATTTGATTTTTTGCCAGATGTGTTGTAAGGGAATGGATGTATAATGCTTTGTAATATGCCTTATCTGTGACGAAAGTTTGGAGTAAACTGCTTGCATACTACTTAGTTTCCCATGAAGGATTTTGTTTAGAATTAAGGTAGTCTATAAACTCAGCAGATTTCATTTCATTCTGATGGCAGAACTACTTGTGTAGTTCCTCAGGGGATTTTAATTTGTCTACCCATTATGCTAATTAAACTTAAATCACCCTCTCATCCCTTCCTTGATCACATCTAATTATGATGTGCCTCATGGTTTATCACTGGCCTTGTTTTTCTGGCTGGTCTTATCCATCAGTAAATGCTATTCTGATATAGAATTTAGTTCTAAAAGGACATTGCATGCATCTGTGAGGTATAACTTTTGTTTAGAGAACATCATTAAGGTCTATCAGATGAAACTGCCACTGTTAAATTGAGCACTTGGCCTAGACCATAATAAGTTTAATCAGGTCATATTCTTAGTGTGTGTTGCACAGTTACACTATCCCCAAGACTTCAGAAGCTGTCATGATGGTGAGAGGATGGAGAAAGGGAAAGGAAGAGTGGTGAGTTTGTTGCTGTGGATTAATACGGTGGCTGGGAAGACACTAGGAAGGACACTGAAGTCAAAGCTGAAGGAGCTCAAACTGATGATGCAAGAACTGGGCATGGGAAGAATAGGCAAAAAACTAGAGTGCAAGATTATGAGAGGAGGACATGGGCAATGCAGTTGGGGGTTCAAAATGGGCAGGGGGTGCAGGGAATAGTTATAGAAGAAGAGATATGAGGATAGGACAGTGAGAGATAGGCACGTGGCATGTAAAGAAAGGCAGTTAGGCACCAGAACATAGGAAAATGGAAGGATAGCAAGGTAGGTGAGTAGAAATGTGGTAGCTATTGTGGGAACAGTTCAGAAGAAGGATCATCAGGTAAGGAGGATAACTGGGAGGTGTGTAGGGAAGTGCACAGGACAAGGAGGAGGAGAGGTCTGAGGGCATTAGGGGACAGAAAGTTAAGACTGGACATCAGTGCATAAGACATGTAGAAAGAGTACTTGGGGGATGAGATAGATTTTGGATACAGCATAAGGATGACACAGCCAGCAGGGACAGTGGGAAAGGCTGGATGAAATAACTTTAATAAAAAAGGTTGGATACAGGTGAAAAAGTGACATTTGGCAGTAAGCCAAGAAGAGTGAACCCTTGTAAGGACGGAAAAGATGGTTTGGTGAATGGAGACACGAGCAACAAAGGAATTAAGAGTGAGTCCTCAAGAGAGGAGAGACCAAGTTAAAGTGAAACTGCTCTGTGGGCTTATACTTGGACACAGAAGGGGGTGACCTAAGTGGTCACTAAGGGAAAGGATGGATGGATGCATATCTTGATGCATGTAATCACAGCTAAGTGGTTTTAAGCAAGATTAAGGAGTTGGCGTGGAGATGCCATGATATAGGTTTATAGGTAAGTACTAGCTAACTGCCCTTGCAGGCCATTTTAAACCCAGTCAATTTCCCTTTTTTGCTTGAATTAACCTATCCTATTTGGATAGAGATTGGCTTTACCCATCCCATGATCAATTATTACATTTTGCCCCTAATGAGAATAACTGGGTTCATACCATAGATAATCTGAGGGGACCAATGCATGATATAAAGCATTTATGAGATACCTCTTTCCATTAGTAGTACAGGGGGAGGTTCTAGGTAAAATGTTCTGTTTCCCATCCATAGAGCCAAGTTGTGCTTTAATATAAATAGAGATGGACTTTGTTTTATATGGCTTGGGAGTCTGTACCAGAGCAGCTGTACCCTCTGAGAGGCATACCTGTCCCTCCAAACCATTCTGTTGATATTGCAGAAGACAAATACACTCAAACTGGCAAAAACTCTCCAAACGAAGTAAAGCCAAACCAAACAAGTCCAATGGCCCAAAAATAATACAAAAAGAAGTTTGTATTGCACAAAGAAATTTAATGAAGTGCTTTTCATCACTGTTAATACGGTCACGTCATCAGATCAAATAAAAAACTTCGAAGAATGTTTAAATACCAAATTTAAGTAGCATCACATGTTTAAAACTTCCTATCAACAACCAAGGCTATGCTTACACATATTGTTAAAGGGAAACAACTAACATGTTTGTACAATTTAAAATACACTTAACTTTTTAGTATAACGTAGTTGTGTAGCAAAACCTATGTATTCTATACACTACAAAATAAAAAATGAAGTACACTTTCTGGTGTGACATCATCTTTTTAAACTTTTTAGTTTAAGCAAAACAGGTGATGTTACATGCTTCGTTGAGACCTGGACTAGAAAAAGCATTCAGTCTCAACTGCCAGGCTAGTTCACATTCCTCTAGAAGTAAATTTACTGGGCCCACCCCTAACGTCTACCTGAACTTGATCTATTGACTTAAACATAAACTTGTGTCCCCCACTCAAATGTGAGTGTTTAGCAAGGGAATTGTCACTTTTATTAATATCAATTGCATGGGTATGTTTATACACTCTGTCATGGAGCCTGCACTCCGTTTTTCCAACGTAGAAAGCTGTACAGGATGAACACTTAGCGATGTACACAACAGACTTTGGCAGTTATTTGTTCTGGAGACAAGGGAAGGGGTATGTGGGTTTGTATTTGGGACTCTACCTCACACAAAAATAAGGCTTATAAGCAGATGATCAATGGTAGGTTTTACCAGTAGTGGTAATTCATTCCACACAAATTTAAATCCAAGATATATGCTTTCTTTAAACTTTCTGTAGAAGAAGGAATTCTTAGTAAAAATATTGCCATGGAACTTATAGTGGATGACCCCAAAGCACAACACTTCTACATTTCTCCAAGATACATAAGGAGCCAACTAATCCTCTGGGTTAGACCCATTGTTTCAGGACATGGGTCATTGACAGAACTGCTTTCAGAATTTTTGACAAATTATTTCAGACCATTGCTGGATTGTGTTCAGACCTTGTATCAAAGCTCCCATACAATTTCTACAACTCATTTAGGACATCCAGACTGAAGATGGTTGGAATATGTGTAGATTGGATGTTAAGTCCTTGTACGTAAACATACCTCATTGGGCAGGCATTCAAACCTCGGATATAAACTTGATCTATACAGTGCAGGATTTAATACATTTCTTATTTGTTTGTCTGAAAATGTGCTTACTAAAATGCATTTTATTTCAAACAGCTATGGAAATCTCCTTTGCACCTCTCTATGCTGATGGATATGGGCTGCCTACAGGAAATACTGATTTGTGATACCAGTCACAGTCCTCTTATCTATGCCATAGACATGTGATTAAATATTTGGATGATTAACTGGTTTGAACTCGGGACATTACAGAGTTACAGAAGTTTGTGCAATGTTTAAATGATAAATGGGGAATGCAGTTTTCTGTTGAATGTAAATTAAATTCCATCTCATTTTTAGACATCCACTGGTCTGTTTTGTAAACTTTTTCACAATAATTCCTTACTGCAAGCAAGCAGGTGTTGCCCTCACATGTCATTAATGTAATACTATAATTAAAGTTTTATAGAATAAAATATATTTGTTATAAAAATACAGCAGACATGTTCTCCTGAACTAGTGAATAGAACAGCTGAGTGACAATAATGCAAGCAAAAGTGTTAGCTAATTCAAAAACTAGTCAACGACTGCGTAACTACAGAAAACCATCTACTAATCAGTCTTATCTGTTGTCTTTCAGTACTACATGTAGTACAAATACCTTCAAAAAGTAATTTGTAAATATTGGGGGGGTGTTATTGCAAACAAATAAAGATATTGCTAAGAGTATCCTGCAGGCATGTAGGTTTACCTACAAAAGGGATAGATCAATTGCACAGCATCTGAGTGCTTTTAAGAGAGCATTCAATATGCCTACGTTTCAACAATAGAAAACTTGGATGGTACATCTTTAAAGGGGTCACCTCAATGTAGAAATTGTTCCCCTTTCAGGTTTACTGTTAAAGATCCACACAAGCAAGCATGTTTAGAGCATCTACATTGATGCTGTCATTACATGTCGCGCAGAATGAGTTATTTACCCGAATGCTGTCTAAGCAAAGATTATGGCATTTGAAAACAAGAGTGTAAGAATGTTTGTGACATTAAATGTGACAAGGAAAGTAATGCTTTATTAAAAAAAAATGAAAACATCCTGGTACAAATTTTAACTTCAGAGGTATTCATAAAATCAAGACAGCCCACTGACATTCTGAGAATAATTATTAACAAAGAACAGAGATGGATTATCCGGCATGGGGCTTTATTTACACCAAGCTTAAAAGAGGTTTTGCAAGTACAGATGTACATATTTCTGTCATCTGCAGGATGTGTTATATGGTTGAATATAGCTTATTTAAATGTCTTTGCTGTTTTGTTTAGAATGCAGCTTAGGGTTTTTCAAGTAGGTGGTACTATGGTCTCACATATTTTATTTATATATTTTTCATTTTTTATGTACATAAATTGTTTGGAATTATGTATGCAATTTAATGACGTATTACTTATTGATGTGTTTGACCACCTATAAAAATGGCTGCCTGTTTTTTTTAACACATTTATTGAATTATCACTTGTGATATAGGTAAATCTGCATTAATATAAAAATAATCAAACTGTATTAAGTTCACGTTTATAAACATTATATTTTGCATATATTATATAATATCATATAACCTAAGCAACAGTACATAAATTATTCCATTCCTGCCCCCTTTTTTTTTAAACAAGAAACATCTTTATTAAAACATCACTTAACGGCAATCATATGTTTATATAAGTGAAACAAATCACACCGACAGTCCTAGTTGCAAGCATTTTACATCACAAACTGTACTGACACACTCCCAGTTGCAAACATTATACATCACTTATAATCTACCCAATCATTTCAGTTAAACGTTACATAGCTCATTTAAGTCCTGCCTTCGTTTAAACCTCATTCCCCCACTGTATATATTCTTCCCACAATTCCCATTTTTCCTACATAGTTTGTGCCTGCCCTTTACTAAAGATCTGAATTCCAGTTGTTTTATCTGTTACTATGTTCACTATTTCTAGTATAGTTAGTTTAGATTTTCATTTTCTAGTAATTGCTTTTTTGGCAGTCAGCAAAATTATATACAGCAAGGCCTTACCATGCCTAGGTAATTCCAATTATGTGTCATAGTTCATAAAAGTCATCTCCCTCATTACACCAATCTGCCCACCCAGCATTTCCTTTAGTTACAATGTTCATGTACTGAAGAAGGTATTGCAAGACACTGAAACATAGGTCTTAAGAGGCTAATGTGTTACTGAGATCATAGCAATGTGTGACACAGTCAAAATGTGGAACCACCCTATTTTCGCACTGAGCAAACTCATAAAATTTCTATGTGGTCTGGCTGAATTGGGCTTTCTGGAAAAATCATAGTTGATTTTTTAATCCCATTCATTACCAGTGAATGTCTAGTACACAGAATGCTACAATACATGACCAACAGTGTCCCTATTATATTGGCGAACGCACTGAATTGCGGACACTGTTTAGTCGAACGTCATTACATGAAATGGCAAAGTACTGAAAGCACAGGAATGATTTTTTTTCCCTAGGGACCGTTTTTTGGGAGTTTTCCATTTCCTCCACTGTGGTGCATCTCGAAATTGGTATATTTAAGTGGGGGGGGGGGGTCCCCAACTTTATTATGTGTTTGGATTTTTTTTTTTATGGATCAGCTATTTTTTTCCCTGGGAAAAAAATAGCTGACCCTTGTGTTCGACATTTTGGGTTTTCGGGGATTGTGGGTCGATTATATAGCGTTCGCAATTTAGTGCGTTCACTGATATAATATAGACCCCGACCAATATACTATTTGCAACAATAATTTAAAGAAAGAGGACACACATTACAGTTCCCTTTCTTATAGTAAAATAAATTACCTTGTATCAATAAGATTTACAAATAAATTTAAGACACTATTTTACAGAAGAGCAGTGCATTTTCAAAGTCCTGTGTAAGAGCAAATGAATACTCTAGCTCAATTTACTGGGCAATGGACATTATAAATGCTTCAACATTAAAAAATATTTTTCATTTACAATTGCTGGAAAGAGAACCAATGACATGAAGTCTGTAAAATAAAGATATTTTAATTCCCCGACCCCATTTAGTGCACAGGTTAATTCAAAGGTTATGGAATTCCAGATAGATTTGAATGAAATCCTGCCTGCAGTGGAAAGCCTAACAAAAGTAAATTACAGCCATAAGAAGTAACCTATGGATTGCAAACTGCAAAGATAAAAAGGTTCCTCTAGGTAGAATTTGCAGTGCATTTTATTAAGTCCCCTTGATAATATGCTTATATTTTTTCCATTATTTTGTCACTCTGAGGTACAATAAATAAATTAATAAAAAAGTCTTGGTCACTAAGTAACCACTTACCTCTGGTGTTAAATGAGAAAAGCAGCTGCATCTCCACCATAAGTCCACAGCCCCCTCAAATGATGTACAGAATGCATTCAGGCAGGATCAGAAAAAAAAAATGAAACCGTATCAACCACACTACCACCACAAGAATCCGGCAAAGGGTAGCTGTCACAGCAGCAGTCAGCCCAACAGCAGTACACTACGATGCGACCATCCCAATTGCTCTGGGTACAAAAGTAAATCACCCTTTTGAAGTATGGGGCGACAGATCTTTATCTTCAAATTGATGGTGGTAACTTACATGTACAGCACAGCATGGCAGCATATCATAAATTTCAATAGCTGGTCACTTCAGTTCATCCTCACTGGTCTACGATCAAAGAACAAATTTCAGTGGGATTGCTGGTAAGTCTGAGTCCTGTGGGTACCCTTTTAGAATGTATTGCAGTGACTCAAACTACAAAATCATGTGATTGAATGAGTTCTGTGCCCCTTAATTGACTAGCTTTGTGTAGACTATTTGATTGGCTCATATAGCACAATGCCGTTTGGCTGTATTGGCAATATATGAACAAATCAAACACTGCAGTGTGGAGCCACCACTGTTCAATGCGGAACAAGGGAAAAGTGACTCTCGATTACATGAAATGCGCATCATTCCACGCAATCTAGTGCACTTGGCTGGTAAGCACTGAAAATAGTTTGTGGGAAATGTCATCAGTGTGGCTCCTTTGAATATTTTGGCTGCTGTATGATTAAACATCAGATATGTGTAATACTTGTAGAGCTATGCACTGATTATTATGAATTTGTGGCTGTACAATTGTGTTCGTTTTGAATTTAAATGTGTTGTTTACACCACTCACACTGGAAGGTTTCATGTGAGCAATTTGTGTAGGTTTCCATTTATAGCCAGAAGCCAGACCACAAGGGTAAGGGTAAACACAACACATGTTTTGGAAATTTCGTTTAGCCAGTCAACCAGCATGCTCTTGAAGGTGGGAAGAATCTGCCATATCCAAGAAAACCTATACAGATTGGGGAGAACATTAAAACTCCACAAATGCATTTACAGGAAAAGAGGATTTAACCCCAGACCATGGAGTTATGAGAGATGGATCTTGCCACTCGGCCAAAATTCTGCCACATGAGTAATGTTCTGAATGCTGTGCTCAAAGAAAAATAAAAGATCTTTTGCATGTGGAGATGCTGACAGCTCTCACTTGTCAGATCTTTCTTCAGTAGGTCTATCTTAACTATTCCACCAAAGCTACCATTTCTTCATGCCTTCCATGACAGCTGCCTTTGGCAAATAACTTGCTTATAAATCATTTACTCTAGAGGGAGACTTCCACTTTTGACAAATGTCAGAAGTCCCACCTCCTTTGGATCTTAGATTTGTTACAGAAAAACTGACCTTGTACTTTTTAATCAGCACTATTGGTCCCACTAAAATACTTGTCATGGAAGAACTTTTGTGGTGGTGGTCATATATGGTAGGAGAATTTTTGAACTGCAGGCTCTGATGTGTGAAAAAAATCATTCAGTTCATGGGACAAGTAGTAGAAATAATTATCCATGTATTGGATGTTCACAGACAGCTTAAATATTGTCTGTAAAGAACAGTGTGCTTCGGACAGACTGAACATCTGTTTGTGGATTTTACTCCAGAGATACTGGGTAAACCAGTTTTAAACAAACCCTTGAAGATTGACTAGTGAATGTATTTTATTCTTTTACCAAACAAATGGGCCATTCAGAGACATATTATAGCATCTCTGCCCTGGCAGCTTTTATGTGAGTTTTCTTTAAGCACATCTCGGCTCAAAGCATTTGTGAAAAAAAATGTATGGAGTTAAGACATGGTCTTCTGTGTGTAGATTCTCAAAGCATTAGAAGCTAGATCTGCAACGCAGATGCATGAGTTATTTTATTTCATTTATTTAAGTGAACTGGTCCAAGGACCATTTTCAGGCATGACATGGACCTAAATGGTGAAGCAGTTAAAAACATGACTAAAATTGCAATGATACTTCTATAACCATTACATAATTAGATAAAATAAAATGCTGAGCATAGCTCTACCTGAGGTGTTGCATTAGTGTAAAAAAGTAGCATGTTATTGTATCCTGTGTTAGCCTAAATGTTAACACACAAAGGTAAGAAGTAGTAGGTAATATTACAGTAAATTGTAGAATGTGGAATATCTGCAAACATGTGTAAAAATATATAATATCATACTCATTTCATGGAAAGGGTAGATCTATATTCAATTAGCTATAACCTGTAAAATCGCTCAAAGTAGTAAGTGTACGTAGATTTATATTAAATCAACAGTGAACTGTTCAAATTCAGTTTCAGTCCAGTGGATTAGAGTTTTTTTTGTCAAGGAAATGTATTCAGTGTTAGAGGAAAGGGTGAAACATCACTATGTTGGGAAGCTTTGTTTTAATGTACATATAATCCCCAGTAAAAAGCAAGTCTGCCGCAGACTTCAAAACATTTTGGTTCAAGAAATGTGGACTAAGCCCAAAATAATGAGGGGACAAAGGCACAAAAGATAGGGACAGATTTTAAATCTTTCTCTTATAAACTTAGAAAGTTGAGTTGCTAAAATAAAAGTTTCTGTTAGCATTCATTGTCTGAAGCATGTAAAGTCTGAAACTCAAATA
Source organism: Protopterus annectens (assembly GCF_019279795.1). Lineage (NCBI taxonomy): Eukaryota > Metazoa > Chordata > Ceratodontiformes > Protopteridae > Protopterus > Protopterus annectens. Next base: position 417,999,157 of record NC_056738.1, on the reverse strand, counting down.
TATGGATTATATAATTATTTCAGTCCTCACTGATTTGCCAGAAAACCACAGATTGAGTTTTATGAGGAAGAGACCAAAAATATGAGGCAAAAATCTAGACAGTTGAGAGGTATGCCATCACTTCACTGCAGGATATTAAGTTAGTGTGAAGCTTGGACAGAAAACTAAGCAAACGGCTAAATGTGGCTTTGCTGTGAAAATTAAAAAAAACTAAAACAGCAACAAAAAATTGTGTGTGAACATTAAATACTAACAATATTGAAGTTACATTTTGGATTTAAAATACTTCTACAACAATTATGTGTGCGCTATAGCAAGTTTGAAACATTAGGCGGAGGAACCTTTTCACATAAAAATAGTATATAATGAAAAAAATACAAAACAGTTTAACAGATCGCCTATACCCTAAGCACAGTAACCTCCTCCTGGGTGGGAGTTACTGCCCTTCCTGGGGTGGTAAAACACCCAATCCTAGGTGTATATTAATTCTCTGATGATGTCCACCCTGTTGGACATTATTGCTTGCATAGTAAGCCAGAGGTTTGAGCCTAGAGAAAAAAGGGAAGGAGTAAGATGAAACTGGTTAGAGGAGAGTACTTGTTAATAATATTACTTTTAATTGGTTAACATTAAGAGAGTAGCTCATTTTTGGTAGTATCAGCCCAAATCATGAAGAGGTATATTTTATATTCAGTATTGTGGAACAAAATATAGGGTTTTTAACACTGTAAGGTTCTGATAAAGTTCCGTGAGTAGGAACAAAAGTGCTTAATTATTACACTTTTACTGTTCATGACCTCTAGTCTTGAGGTTGTTTGGTTTTCAGTACTACAAGAGGTGGTCTGTGTTTCAAGTTTGTACACTTCAGGAGGTTTGGTACCATTGTAAGGTAAAGGAGTTGGTGTCCTTGGAAATGAGCGTGTTATGGATTGAAAACTTGATTTGTTATATTAGTAGATTTGAATAGGTGCATTTGAAATGTTATGTGCAAATTTGCAAAACATAACATATAAATGGATTGTAATGTATAACATAACAGTACACCACATCAGGAGCTACTTGGGGTTGGCATAATGGTTAAGGTGTTTGCCTCACAGACAGGAGGTACAGGATCTCATTCTTTCAGCTTTTCCCAGTTAGGGGTCACCACAGCGGATTACCTGTCCGCCCATGATTGGCAGTAGAGTTTTATGGTGTCGAGTTGCCAGCCCAGCGCCCAACCTTTCACAGAAGGCACACACTCATACCTATGGCCAATTTAGAGTGTCCAGTCCAGTCTTTGGGATGTGGGAGGAAACAGGAGCACCCGCAGGAAACCCACACGACCACAGGGAGGACATGCAGACTCTGCACAGAAGACACCCCAGCCAAGGCTTGAACCGGAGAACCTCTTGCTGTGAGGCAACAACGCTAACTGCTGCACCACCTTGGCCACCCGAGGGTCTCATTCTAATGAAGGAAAATTGGCCAAACTTAAAATTGTAAAATCCAAATTTGAACGCAAATTGCAGGATCAGGAAACTACAATTCAAACAAGAGTACACTTTTATAATATAAAAATATAGTACAAGTATCCATTAAGCGCTTTTGTCCCTAAGGAAGTGAGACTTCATTAGAATGTTTGATAAGAAAAACACACCCTCCTAAAACAGGAAAGGTGAAATCATGTGACCCCAAAGAACAGTGGAAATTAAAACCAATTAATATAATACAAATCAATTATGCAAATAAATATACAAAAATTTAAGCATATTTTATATATACAGTTGTATCTTTCAGCTTTTCCTGGTTAGGGGTCGCCACGGCAGAACTCTGGTCTGCTAATGATTGGTAGTAGATTTTTACATACCCAGTTGGCAGCCCTGACTCACAACCTTCAACGAAGGTACGCCCATTCATGCATGTCTCCACAGAGAAGACGCTTTAGCTGAGAATAGAACAGGACTACGTCTTATTGTGAGGTGACATACCGCAGTACCACCACCGCAGCATATTTTTATATATATATATATATATATATATATATATATATATATATATATATATATATATATATATATATATATAGACTGTGGTCTTCTCCTATTGGGCTAATGCAAGATTTGAGTAACTGTTAGCACATGGGGTACCCATTGCTACTCCCCAATTCTGTAAATAGTAAGCACTGCCGTATGTGAAATTGTTAGATTCAAGTATTAATCTCAGCAGTTCACAGATAAGATCATGCTTAGCATTCAAGTGAAAGCGTACTGATGGCCTCTGTTCCATATTGATTAGGGATAACAGTGAAAAGGTTCCAAACATCCATAGTTACAAAAGAGTAAATCTTTGGGAATTCCTTCAGCTTCTAGTGAACAATGCAAACGTTCTAAAAAATCACCCGTATCCCTCAAGACCTTCCCGGCCTGTTTGACATAGTCTTTTAAGGAATTTTCTACATAAACAGATAGAGGTTCTGTTACCCAGTTTTTTCCTGCAACAATCGGGCATAGAGGGGGATTGTGCAGATCTTTATGCATCTTGGGTAGACCGCTGATGGTGGAAATAGTAGGATATTCCACCTTGAAAAAGTCAAACAGTTCCTGACTCAATAGCCCTTGTAACAGAAGTGTTTCCAAAGTATCAGTCACTTTATTGATGATGGAGTTTAATTCACTTTTGGTAAGCTTGATATAGGTGAGTGAATCACTTAACATAGATTCCATTTTGGTGGCATACCATGTCTAATCCATAATGACAATGGCACCACCTTTGTCCGCTGGTTTAATTACGGTCATCTCATTCTCCTTAAGCTCATTTACAACTAATCTTTCTCCCAGCATCATGTTAGAGAAGTGTTGTTTATGACCCCCTTGACTCCTATGCTCAAATCTCATTTTCACATAAGCGAGCAAATAGTTCGAAATTTGGTGGATTCGCTGGTACATAGGTACTATGTTTCTTAAAACGACAACCTTCTATTCACTGGTTATTACCAAAAATACTTTTTAGTGTGACATTTCTACAAAAATACCTTATGTCAAGGCTAAACTCACTTAAGTTCGAATGGGTAGAAGGTATAAAGCTCAGTCCTTTAAGAATCCCTATCTGTTCATCACTTAGTTGCAGTTGTGCAATATTAAATACTAAGCTGTCAGCTTCATTATTCAGTGGAGCAGTTTTTTTTTTCTTTTTCTTTCTCTGCTCTACAATCGAGAACTGCGTACTGAGTGCTGCTTCAGAAAAACTGGTAAGTTTTGAAATATCTGTGCATGTATGACACCTTCTTTGGGTCTAACTACAAGTGCTGAGGAACAAGTAGCTGAATTATCAATATTCAAATTCACACCTTCAGGATTTGGAGTATTTCGCAAAGGTGTAGTGCTGTCATTATCCTGGTTGTTAACAGCACTAGTCATTTCCTGTGTGAGATTAGGATGGGAAAGGCCAGAGGCTGAACTAGGTGTATGGGAGGGAACAATCTCAATCTGTCCTATCACCTTCTGTGTAGGCAAATCAGTCCTTGAATACGTCACTTGTTTCCTCATATTCGTACCTCCGTCAACATTCATAGCTCTGTTTGTAGATTTAAAATCTTCTTTAGGCCATTCAAAGATATGGCCTAGCTTAAAACCATTAGAATAATAATTTGTGTGTTTTTTTGTTCCTTAAATCTATTATCATAAACATTTAAGTTATGTTGTAGTGTTTCAAACCGACTGAGACAGGTATCATCTGAATTCATTTCTTCCAACTTTTTCTGAATTAGTTCTTTAATACTTTCCTCTCCTGGTTTAAAATAGTCAATCAGAAGATTCATATAAGCAAAGCTAGTCTGCAAATTTGTTTGTTTTATTCACTTAAATTGGTTTATGCACCAATGCACACGATGGATTTATGCACTGAAAGAAATAGGAATGTGTTCCAACAAACTTCCTTTGGGAATTCAGGTTAGCAGGTCAATCCACTTCTCACTTTGAATTTGGATGCACAATTTGTAGAAACTGAAACTGCATCTAAACCTAATGTTAATTTTGACAAGGCATTACATGAAGTAGAAAACGCTGACTTTCATCTTAAATGCCTCCAATGGCAGCGCTTTAATTTAAAGGTGAGCATCCATCATAAAATCATACCAAGAGGTATGCGTATAAAATGTATGCCGAGTTATGGAAATAGCCACCCTCAGCTATTAGCTAAGTGGCAAGCATTAAATTTGCAGACTAGCTAACAGTTACTTGAATCTTGTATTAGCCCAATGGGAGAAGACCAAAGTCCTAGATGAATTAAATCCTTGGTTGCATAAACTAAAATTCTATGGACGTCTTGTGGATGATGTGTTTATTTTGTGGGATAGCAGTGTCCAAGATTTACTTGATTTCCAAGAATATTTGAATGGGACCACTGATTTGCTTAGGTTCACTCTTAATTATTCAAGTAAAGAAATTGATTTCTTGGATGTACGACTCACCTATGATGTGGACTTTGGTATAAACACCTGCATTTATCACAAAGAGACATGGAAGAATCATTACCTACATAGAAATAGCACGCACCCTCATCACATTTTCAAAAATATCCTAGAAAATCAGATCATTAGAACTTCTAGGCTCTGTACAAGAGATTGTGATTTAACACAAGAAACTGAGCAGATACAGGGCTTCTTACAGGATAGAGGCTATTTGGAATGAGACCTTGTTATGAGAGCAGATAAGCTGAAGAATATTAGGAAAACAAATGGATGTCCTTCATTCAGGAAAAAAGATGTGATGAGGCAAACCAAAAAGAATTCGAGAGAGACAGCAGATCTCAGTAAGATTCTAAATTGTCTGCTGACCTATAGTTCTGACTCTCGACTAGTATGTGCACCATACGCAAGTACTGGCCAGTCTTGACAGAGAATGAAAAAATTAAAGAGATAGTAGCGGAGAAACCACGTTTCACTTACAAGAACAAAAAGAACTTAAAAAGGATGCTATGCTTCAAAGATGGAATTTCAAAAAGAATTTGATTCCAGACATCTAACATATAGATGTGGAAAATGCAAAGCTTGCCCTTGTATAAACACCAGCCACTACTTCTCTCTGGTCAAGGCTTCCATTTTAATGGATATGCTACCTTCCTTTCCCGAGATTTAGTTTATCTAGCTAGCTGCAAGAAATGTGCAGCTTTCTATGTAGGTAAAACTAACCATTTGTTTAAAGCTAGGATTATGCAACATTTGCGAGATATCACTAAAGCTGATACTAACAATGCATTAGCCAGTCAAGTTATACAGTTTCCTACACACTCATTTACTTTTATGGTCTTGGATCACATCGTACCCAATTTTCTTGGAGGTGACCTTAAAAATCTTACAGAAATATGAGAAACTGAGTGGATAATAAACCTTAGAGCCGACAGGCATCCAGGTATAAACAATATAGTACCACTGAAGCCTCTGCTTAAAAACAGACGCTTAAAAATTACTGAAAGTTTTCTTCATGACTTTATTTTAATGTTAGGAAGGCCTGGTTTTTGCAGCTAGAGCTATGGCTTTAAGATCTTAAAACGTGTGTTACACCTACTCAGTATGATGTCACTAAATGACAAACATCTGATTGGATTGGGACTATGTTTTTAAACTAGTAAATAGAGCTCATTTTTAGATCTGATGAAGGCTGAAGAGCCGAAAGTGCTCATCTTTTACTAGAGCTCTTGGATTTTATTCGTTTACCTGTTTGTCTCTATTAAAGGAGGAAGTGATTCTCATCGTGGTGGGTTTTCCAGGCTTTATTCAGTTTTCACATTTTATCCAAGGACTGCCTTTAGCTGTTATAGGGTGCTTTGTTTGTTTTATTCACTTAAATTAAATATATCCTGTTCCTTAAATACCTTTCTGTTTTACCAATCTAAAATCCATTGCATGTTAAGCATTTAACAATGTAAATTACTTCCTTGGATCCATAGTCAGCCCTGCACAGGTATATCAAAGAATTTAAACTATTATCCAGTTTGAGGCTTTTTTCTTCAAAAAAGTACCTGCATTGGTTACAATAATCATAACATGTAGTACCCGGGGTGGTGGCTGTATATCTGTTAATATGAGGAAGTTCAAAAATTGCTTTAAAATTTCAGGCAGTTTTATAGGTAAACTGAGGTATTTCACCTGATGAATTAAAAATGGTAGGGCATGCCCTGAAAATATTCTGATATTTCAAAGTAATATCTCTAACTTCCTTAGTTCAAGCATTGAACTGAAATGTCATCGCTCTTTCAAATTGCTTAACAGAATTATTATGACCTAAATTAATGGGTTCAAGACCCATCCCCAAAAGGGGTTTATGTTTAGTACCCCATCCAGCTTCCACCTCATTAATGATGTTCCTTACCAGTTTAATGGGGTAATCCCCGTCAACAAACATCTTAAAAATCTTCTCTAGTTCTTCTCTTAAATCATCGCTTTCTGACTGCTCTGACCCTTTGCTAGGTTCCTTTTCTGAAAAAAAAAAGGGTGAGAACTTCACAAATGCAGGTAGCAATTGCTAAATGTGGGTTTCTAACTATTTGTGACTCTAATTATAATTAATGTGTCAAGATATTGTATACTCTGAGGTGAACCTTAGAAAACTTGTTCCATTTAAGTAATTAGTGATCTCGCAAGCATTAGAGTCCCGACCATACCCAAATGATAAAAATATCATCCAGAAAGTGTAGGTACAGTTTAATATGTTTAAAATCACAGTTAAAAATAAACCTCCTTTCCCAAGCTACCATCACCAAGTCAGCATAAATGGGTGTGTAAGCTACACCCATTATTACACCTGTGATGTGTTTAAATAACTCACCTAGAGAATACACTGTCAGGCATTTGGGATGTTATGTGCAAATTTACTAAACATAAATAACATGTACATAGATTGTAATGTATACCATAACAGCACACCACATCTGGTACTAGTTGTGGTAGGCATAATGCTTAAGATGTTTACCTCACAGACAAAAAAGTACAAGGTTTGATTCTCATGAAGGGAAATTGGCTTAACTTCAATTGTCCTCTAGGACAGCTAGCTTAGTGCTTACCTATAAATGCATGTTGTATATGTAGTTGTGAAGATGCAGCGGATGTCATCAAATTCGAGCCCCTCCTCATGGGCATAATTGTGAGTTGCCCATGACCCTGCTGTAGGGTAGCACTGCTATACAAGGACATTGGTTATTATCTTTTCAGAATAGTGCACTGGCATTCTTTGTCTCTCAGTGCTAATTCAGGATAGTAGGTTTTTGGCATTGAGATGTACTGCAAGTATAAAGTGTATCGACTTAAGTTCAACTGCATTTGGTCAAGACCTTATGAACGACTTTCTGAAAAGTTGACGTTTGTATGGAGATCACAGTACATCAGGGTCTGGGGAATTTACACGTTTCCCTTCTGTAGTGCAATCTCAGAGTTGCTGTATATAATTTGCAGGGGGTGTAAGGGCACTTGCCCCTCTGCAAAAACAGTGTGGTCTTTTTTTCATTTTTCATTGTTGTGAAACGTCTATCATATGGTTTCAATTATATGCAGTTTGACATTCCGCAATGTCAATTTTCTGACATAGGCTCAAGCAAACATCCTTAGATGTGGCAGTGCATTTGCAGTATATCTTAACGGGGAATGAGTGCTGCTTACAAAGGCAAATGGACTGTCTTGAGAATACCTCTTTGTACATGTTAGAAATAAACAAAGTTATGTTCACTCTGCGTGCTGAAAAGTAGAGTATCTTATAAGATTGGTGGATAATAGTGTGTGCATCTTTACTTGAATTGACACACCCTTGTATTTGGTAAACAGTAGACATGCTTTTCAATGGTGTGGGTAGGTAATGAGCTGCCAGCATTAATCCAAACAGTTACAGAAAAAGTCTGTATGGTGATGATAAACCTAACATGGACAATTTGTATCTGAAGAGGACAGTTTACACCACATGCGAGTAGGAGCTGTCCTAATTGCAATGGTGTCCCTTTGATTAGTTTGGTATGTGCATGCTTTGTTGTTCTTCCTTGGTCTTACTTTGATTGCTAAAGTACAGTCATGTTTTTCACAACTTTTTAGCTCCCGTGAATGGAATGAAGTTGATCCATCATTTCGGGATCAAGTCCGAATTCAAATGGAGGATGGAGAGTTTTGGTAAGTTAATGTAATTTTTTTATTTTCTGTACTGAGGTTAACAGATATAATGTACTGATTTGTGGTTGCAGGAGCAAGTATAACATTAGTTGCTGTATCACTTTATGGTGCAGGATTAGCTTGCTTTTTTACACTGCCCAAAGTTTTTTTTTTTTTAATTCTGTTTCTTAGCTTTTGTTTTCTCATGTAGTCTTCTCATAAGGACATACTTTATATTCACAACTTATGCTGTTTTCTGTTACATAATTGCAGCTTTCATTGACTATTTCTTAGAGCCTAGACCCTATCATTCCTTGTAGCACATATTTCTTTAGAACCTTGTCCTAATACCTTGTGTTGTTGGTATATGGTTGTAAACTCAGTTGTTGCACTACACCAGACACTTGATGTCGTAGTAGGTAGTGCAGTAGTACAGAGTCTGGTTTTACAGTAGTCTTGTCATTTTGTTAGTTTAGTAGCTTATATATTTTTCTGTTAAGTGAGATGTGTGCTTACCTTAGTATAATGATATCTAGTGAACAAACAGTTGGACTCCATTGTGAGAGGGCAGTAAAGTGAAGTGAGGGTAATAAGGGATGCACGAGAAATGCATAACCAGTAACAAATGATAATTGCCTTGATACCTTGTTAGGAATGTGCGAGGCCGTGGAGACCACCAGCCCCACATGTCTTACTCCCCAACTACTACATATCTTCAGAAACTTGGGTTACCAAACCTTTCTGATTGCCTGCTTTTTCTTAGTCACATCCAGCTCTCCTACTGCCTCCTTAAAATCTACTGTAATACATGACCTGTTTAGTAGCTATGCTTTTATATACCTCTGTGTATCTCTGTCTTTGCTGTTTTTCTAATTTAACCTGTCAGTTGTTAATGTCTGCCTAACTTTACATTTAACATTAACTCTCCAATAACCACTTCACCTTTCCTTTTGTATATCTGCCTTAACCTACTTTGTTCAAACACTTATTGTCTAACAGTCATTTTACTGTTTGCTGTCTTTCTTTTCCATTTCTCATCCTTTCAGCATCATTCTTGCAGTTTCATAACTGTAAATTTACACATTAATACTTAACTGTCTAAAAATGTGTAAAATGGGTACAATGTCTTTATTTTTGTGCTTTTCTCCATTACTAGCAGTAGCTTGTTGTTCTTGTTCCACTCTGTACCTTTACTGTATCTGAATGTTTATATCCGGATGTGAATATTCATGTTTGTGTTTCTCTCCTAAGTATTGACTTAATTTGTTAGTGTTATTGTGTACCGTTATTGTTTACATCAGCCTTTCTTCCTTGGCTACACTTTATTATTTAGCAAAAATAAATAAATATTTCTGGGGGGATAGTATGAAGTAATACTATAAAGTGATGGAATAGCCTTCTTTGAAGAGTTGGTAGAAACAAATTGTAGTCTAATACAAAAACACATGGGCAAGACCTAAAGCAGTTCTAGTGGGATGCAAGAAATATGGTTCTAGCTGAAAAAGGGACTATATCTCAGCTCATATAGGTAAATTATCATACTAGATGGGTTAGGTGGTGCTCATCTTCTGCCATGTTCGTATTTCTTAACAACTATGTGCTGTTTGGTTAGTATTTGCTTTTTAGTTTTTTAATTTTTGGCAGCTTTTTGAAATTACTGCAAATAAATCTTTTTTAATAAATGATTGAATAAAGCGTGTTAAATTTATCTTTAGCTTATGATTGCAGGGTTAGTAAAATAGAAACATTATTAACTTCCTTGAAAGTTTCAGACAATGTATTTGCATTCTGTTTTTCTAGGATGTCCTTTCAAGATTTTACACGAGAATTTACTCGTTTGGAAATCTGTAACCTCACTCCTGATGCCCTGAAAGATGCCAGAATTCGCAACTGGAATACATCACTTTATAGTGGGTCATGGAGAAAAGGAAGCACAGCTGGAGGGTGCCGAAACTTTCCAGGTCAGTCTCAAAGTGGAACTTTCCCACTTTAGTTGGAATTTGGAGCTAATATCTGAAAAAGCAAATAAACTGAATAAAATGGATGATTGCTGACAATCTCTTGACATCTTAGCTTAAGAAAAAAATGAATGTGTCATGTTACTGCCTAGCAAACGCAAAAAAAAAAAAAACCCCGCTTAGAGCATTTTACAGCAGAAAAAAAATTAATAATAGCAATGGTTAAGGATCACTGGGAACTGTACATGTAGCATAAAAATCATTCCTGCAGGATTTAAATATCTGTATGGCATGTCAAATAGAGGTTTCCTTTGCCAAATTTTATGATGAGGTGTTTTTATATATATATATATATATATATATATATATATATATATATATATATATATATATAGATAGATATATATAGATATAGATATATATATATATAGATATATGTATATATATATATATATATATATATATATATATATATATAGATATAGAGATATATATATAAAAATTGCAGTCTTGAGTAATAGCCGTTAGAGGGCAGCCCAGGACTAAAAGTGACACACTACAATTGCAAAACCTGAGTTGTTCCAATGAAAAGTATCCGGTCACATCTGTGTTCCAGTGTGTTTAAGCAAGCTCCCTTCAGTTCTTTTTGCTATATGAAATGAATGGTCACTCCACTAACTCTGCAGTCAGCATGTTACTTAGACCTTGTAGTTCTCAGAGGTCTTGAAGGCAAAAAAAGACTTTTCCTCAGAGTTTCTGCTTCACAGTGTTAAGTAGCTTGTTGGTTTGTAGTCATACGATTGTGTGTGAAGCTATTCTGTTTTTAAGGAAGAGTAGAATCCTTGGGTTTGTGTATGTTGCTATTTCTTTAATAAAAAGACTTTGGATATGATGGCTAAAAATCTAATGGCATTTCTTGACTTCAACACAAAAACACCCAGGACATTGCTTCTTCCTCACAGTCAGTAGCAGTATCTAAATCTGTAGAAAAAAATGTAAGGTTAAGGAGAAGTATTTTCTAGAACAACACATGCAAAGTCATTCTGATCCTCTGTTCCAGTTCACACAACTCCCCCTTCAGGCATTGCCTGTTCATTCACCCGTTTCCTGCAGCAAATCCTGCTCAAGTGTCCATACTGTTTTTATTATATACATTACTTAAAGGGAAACTAAGGAGAGAAGATGCAGTGCAGCAAAATTGGTCTTCACAGGTCAAGAAAGAAATTCACTGAAATAAGCAAGTTAGGAAAAGAAAATCTCCTTTCCAGTATGGCAATTTCCAGATGTCTGTCATTTGAAGACATTACTGTTTTGGCTTTATAGACCAGCAGTGTTTCTGTTGCTTCTTTTCAAACTTATTAACATCAGTTTTGATTACATATCAGATGGGCAGATGTCTGAGGAAGAACATATCTTTACTTCTAGAAAAGAAGTGGATTGCTGCATCCCCCCCCCCCCCAAAAAAAAAATGCAGACCTATGGGAGTCGTGCTGGTCCCCAGGATGTCAGAAGCAGTTGTGTTCATAGTCTGTAAATGTATATTAGAACGTCTGCACCAGGTTTAGGTCAGAACTGAAACTAACTATTTTGGGAAAGCAATTGAAAGCAAATAGATGTGAAAACCCAAATCATTGTCCTGTGAAACTGAAAGGAAACCACAGCTGTGCATACTCTGATAAGGTGTATACCCAATGGTTTAGAAGGACTATGATGAGGACAAATCTTTATCATTGGCTTCCTGTTGTAGTTTAGTGCCACTGTTAAGTTCATGAAGGGCTATGTTACACTGTCTGCTAAACACATTCCTCCTCTAAGCAAAGATATGTAAAACGTCAGTTTTGAAACCAAATCATCTTAAGCTTCTTGCCGTTCCATTATTTTCTTGAAATAAAGTGGGAATGAAGTGCTGTACCACTTCTGGCTAAAATATTTGAAGCCTAGCCTTGCATTCCTAATCTATGTCAAGTTCTGACACCCTTGATAAGCGTAAGCATGGGCCTGGGAGATGATACACTTATACACTAGGGCCTGGGAGATTAACCCTTTACAGGTTGCCTGGTCCGTTAGAGACATAGGTGCCAAACCAAGGATACATTTCTTGTTCCCAATCCAATTGTCCAAGTTGCACTTGAATTGAGTTAGCGAGGAAGTCTGCTTCACATGGATGGGCAGCCTGTTCCAGAGACTGGGTAATCTCTGGGATACATACCTGTCTGTCCAGCAGGTCCTATTCATATCACAGCCAAGATTTAAGTCTTTAGAATGGGTAATTCTGGTGCTGTTTGTTTTGTGGATATGCAGGAGGTCCATCAGAGTGGGGTCTGACAATGCTCTGCACATCTCAGACATAGATCTCCCCTCAAAAGCCTGTAGGAAATAGAATACAGGGCTAGAGCATAGGACATTTTACTTAAGCCTTGTATTCTTTTAGTGAGGAAACTCTGTGGACGTTCCAGTTGTTGGATATGCCTGTTTAGGTCCATACCGAAAGGGACATCGTACTCAATGATAGGTGTGATGAATGCTGAATACAGTGGAACAATGACTTCCTTGGACTTGGATGCCATAACTTTATAAGTTGCGCAACATAGAATGATTTCCTCACTACTGTAGACACATGATGGTCAAAGGCTAGATTACTATCTGTGTGTCCCTAGTTCCCCGACTATTCTATCAACTACACAAAGAGCACAGTTACAGCAATAAAAACCTGAAGTCACCCATCTGCATTTGAATTAGAGTCTCATAAGAGGGCACTTTCACTAGTGAACTTAAGGTCATTATTGTCAGAGACAGAGAAAGCAGGTATTTCATGATAAGGAGCACTGTTGCACCTTAATTCTTACACATGGGAGTTTACAGTAGGGAATCTCTGTTCTTTGACTAGATTTCTAGAACAATTGGATATTCCCAAAGTGGAGCCTTTCTTTATATGAGAAGGGCATCGGTATGACGTTTACTAGTAAAAGGAGAGCATCCTTATTGCCATCTTCATTTTTTGCTGAGAGAAGCGTACAGTTATTGTTCAGTCATAAATGTACTGGCTTGGGGAATCTTTCAGATTTCTTCTTTAGAGTGCCTAAGCATTTATCGTTACTTTCCAAGAGCAAATTAGTGTTTCCATCCAGGTTGGTAAGTTACCGTAAGCTTCACAGGAGTTTCCAGTGTTTCAGCTGACCGTTTTTCATCAGCAGGTGCAGCTTCCTGTTTGTGCTGTTCATTTGCATGTGACCAGTCTGGTAGCACTAGCATTGCACAAGTAGGTATCCGTACTGAACACTCCTAGCTCCTCTGTTGTGTTTACAAAACGTTCACAAAGAAGTACATAATGGCATTGCCACTACAACTAAGGCATGGAGAGAGAAAGCCCTGACTAAGACAAAGATGACCAGCGTCTGATTAGTGGCTTGTGTGCTGAAAGAGCTAGGCAGGGGCAGTATAAGGATGAGTTCTCTAGAAGTTTTGAACCCCATGTTTTCTCTCTCTCCATTGAATGCAAGGCATCCTTCTGGTTTCGAAAGGTAAGGAACAGTTTACAAAACTCCCTTAACACAGAGATGCTGGCTCCAGACACTGTGGAGCCCATGCCCAAAGGTTAAGATGTTGAGGTTTTATTTATGACTGTTCCTGGTTGCAAGAAATGAAATGCCCTGGAAAATATATCCTAGAACTCTCAGAACTGAGCAGGTACTTATGGGTCCTCAGTTTCAAATGATGACACTCCCAGGCCTTCTGGTGCTCTTGTCTGATCAAGCTTAGATGGTAATCCTAAACCTTTAAATATGTTTACCATCTCATCCCCATACACAAACACCAAATATGTTATGTAACATTTGTAGTGGAGGAACCAGCAATACCAGTTCACCTCCTTGTCCTTTGGTTTAGCTGCTGCACCTAGAGCAGTCACAAAATGTCTGGCTTCAGTAATTGTTCTTTGCATAACCATGGGCATCCATATCTATCTCTGCCTGGATAATTTCCTCATCCAAGACTATAGTAAGAAACTGCAGAGATTCTTGGCTTTATAACATAGTGTAATTCCAGAAATTAAATCTCTCCTTGAACTTGTCAAAAACTGAATCTGGCCCCAAATAAACTGTGATATTTTAGGGGGTTTACTAATTTACTAATTCAGGGCCTTCTTACATCAAAAATAAAATGTGCATCTCAACTGCCTTTTTCTTGTATAGCATTATTTGTGTTTCTGTGAAAATATTCCAGAAAAATAATTTTACAGTTTGTCTCAGTTTTTTGGGCCTTCTTGCTGAAACTTTTTGTCTTCATTTTATTAAATTTTCATAGCTGAAACGCAGACAAAAAAATGCAGTAAAGTTGGTTCATAGGAAATTACAAGAATAAAAGCCTTAGATCCTTTTTAAGCCCATCCATTCATGCCCCAGTTTTCAAAATGATCTGTGCCTAAAGAGTAGAATGGTTTTGGTAAATGCCTGTGCCTTAGTACAGCTACAAGCTACACATGTCCATAGGGGACACAGGCAACAGGCCAGGTAAATTTATTTCTCTTCCATTGTTCCAAATTATTTGAATAGGTTTAGGGAGGAGCTCTGCTTCACATGAATGGGAAGTCCGTTCCACTGAAGGGGTACTGTCAAAGATGCATACCTGTCCCTCCAGCATGTGCTTTGTCACAGATAAGGTTTAGATCCTTAGATCAGGTAATTCTAGTGATTTTGTGAATGTGTAGCAGATCCATCAAGGCTGGATCAGTGAATGCTTTGTAGGTTAGGCATAGATCACCCCTCAGCAGTCTGTAGGAGACAGAGTACAGGAATATGGCTTTGAGGTGGTTATTTACACCCTGTATTCTTTTAGTGAGGAACCTCTGTGGCCATTACATCTATTGCAAATGCCTGGTCAGGTACTCTGCTGAAGAGTGCATTGTACTGGACTGCTGGTCTAATGAAGCCTGGCGGGACTATGATCTTGATGCCAAGCCCTTACTTATGCTATACCACATGTCGATGTTCAGGTTACTGCCATCCTGATATCCCCAAATCCCTTAACACTGGATCTGCTCTTGGAGGAATGTTATCAATGTTGTAAATTACAGGGGTGGTTGTCTCCCCCTAAGGGCATAATTAGTAATTTTTTTGCATTGAGTTTTAGGCTCTGGCAACACTTTTTTGTCAGACCCTCCTGGAAGATACCTACATGTTTGTGCAATTCATTGATTGCACCCAGCTTACAGTCATCAGCAAATGTGGTCAGCCAAAGGCCCTCACCATTTGCCTTGACTTCAGAGAAGTAAATTCTGAACAGGAGAGGTCCCACTGTCAAGCCCTTTGGGATACCACTAGTAACAGACCTGTTGGTGGAGGTGGATTTTCCTACCCTGACTTCATGTGTCCATCCATAAGCTATTTGGCTATCCATCAGCTGACAGAGAATTATGCAGAATATTTTAAGTTTGTCTGTAATACCCGAGTAAGGTGTTGTGCCAAATGTCTTTGTTAGGCTGATGCACCATTTTGCCCTTGTCCATAGCTCTAGTGACCTTCTTGAATAAGTCCACCAAGTTTAGTATGCTTGACCTACCCTTGATGAAACTGACCTTGGATGGATCCAGTGTATGAAAAATTCCTTTGTCTTTATCAGGTACATGGTAATTATTTCCATAGCCTTGCATATCAGACTAGTCAGATTTATGGGTTTGTTGTTTTCTATATCTGTTGATGGTCCCCTTTGTGTAGAGGGTCGACAGTTGCAGTCCTCCATTCCATAAGGAGGAATTCTTTCTAGGGTATGTGGTTGAATAGACACTCTACTGGGCCTGATGGGTCATCTTTCAAGCTATTTGAGGTATCCTGGAGTAGTATCAAAACCCATAAATGCAGTGTTTTATTGTTTTGTAGCTTTGGAGAGTGCAGTGTGGACCTGTTCTTTAGTGATAGCTGATGGAGAAATGGTAGATTGTGTTTCCTGGGGGGGGGGGGGGGTGATAGGGGGCTGAAGTTGGAGCTAAGAAGTGGGAGTGATAGGGGGGTTGAAATTGGAGCTAAATATATCAACCAGCAAATTTGCTTTATCCACTGATTTGGTGTAGAGATTTCCATTTACTATTAGTTCAGCACACTGTTGTGCGTTCCCCTTGAGGTTGTGTACATAACTGAAAGATGCCTTTTGATTATCTTTAGCCTGAGCAGCTCTTTTGGCCTCAAAATTGACTGTGGTGGACTTGATTAGTTCCCTGAGTTGCTTGTTGAGACTGAGGGAATTTTATTTTTCCCCCTGTTAGGGTGTAGCCATTTCTATTTATGGATAGAATTTTCTTTCTTTTGTTGTACAACCTGTTGTAGTAGGGGTCCACCAAGGGGGCTTGTTTTTGGAGTTTGTCCTAAGTTTATTTCAGTTTTGTACTGCTGTTTCTGTGCACTTATTTGCTTGTACAGGGCTTCTGTAAACATTTCTGCATAGGACACAGTGTTCCCTGAGGTGGCTGGGGGGCTTGGAATTTAGCTATGCCATCATTGTTGTCCTTGGAAAAGTTTTTAAAGGTTCTGAGGTGTGCTGGGAGTTCAGTTTTTAAATTTATTTTATGGGTGACTGCTTTGTGATCTGATCTAACCAGTGAGGACATTACACTTGGAGTGCGGCGTTACCTCATATTTGTGAGTACCACATCCAAGATATTTGTACCCCTAATAGGTGTGCAGACTAGATGTTCCAGGGTGTTTGCATTAACAAAATTTAGGAAATGTTGAGCCTGCATGTTAGTGGTTTGTGTTTATCCCAGTTTATGGTTAGGTATTTGGAACCACCCATGAATATGTTGTTAGGCTGAATGGTGAGTGAATCTAACACATTCATGTACATGGTATAGTTATCCTGGGTCATGTGACCTGTAGCTAGCAATGATATGGTATGGGAATTTACCTGAAGTTAATTGGACACGGAATAGCTCAAGTGTCTCATATTGTCTGACCAATCTTGAGGTGTGCATGCTTTTCATGTAGATTGATACAATTCCATCTATTGTCCCTTCTTGTTCAGTAGCTGGTCTGAATGCGTGGAAGGCATTGTACTGCCAGGGTGCTTTCCATGGCTTTAAACCATGTCTCAGTAACTACACAAATGTCAACACTGTCAAGAGTGAGGAGTGCTTCCAATGAGTGGAGCTTCTTGTTTTGGCTCCCAGCATTGAACAGTAGAACCTTTAGATGTTTGTGTTTCACTGTTGCAGTCATCACACTTGGGTTATCTGCCTGCAGGTAGCCCTCAGTCAGCCCGAATACCAGAGTCTTAGTATTTCTGTATCGGATGCTGTCGCTTCTTCCATGACATCAGGTCGTCAGGGGTATAAAACAGGCAACCGACAGCATTACATCCGTCTTTCTTGCCACGGAGGAGCCTGAAGCAGAAGCAGTTAGCAAATGCCGGTCAGCCACTACCTGAAATTTTCATTTTTGAGTTTGTAATCCTGAAGTCTTCTAAAGCTAAGTACCCTATTGGGGATTTTTTATTTTTTTTTTGCTCTAACCGATGTCAGAAAAAGTTAACAATTGCCTTGCATGTGGAAAGCAAATACCTCACAGAGAATTTTCATTCTTAACTGCATCACCTGTTTACGCCCAGACTACGACGTCCCTTGCTGTCGTTTTTGTATCTTAACACCCAAACCATTCATTGTTGGGTTATCTTATCTTTGTCGCTAAATTCTTTCGCTCTTGTTCTCCATATTCTGAAATGGCTTCGATAAGCCATCTGACTACCAATCTACCATAAAAACATAAAGATAGACAGAGACAGATCGTATAGGTCCAAAACTGCCAACGACGCTTCCATTAAGCTAGTCGCCAGTCCATCGGTACTCAGCAAGGTGCCTTTGCGCAACCCCTGATGCTCGCTTCTGTAGATTCGCAGGCCTCTGCTGAGACCCATTCGGAGTCCGGTATGCCACAAGATGTTTCTTCGACTGTGGAACCTGTGGATGTCTCTACCTTGGATGGGCCCAGAGCTGTTGTGCAGGCACTGGCTTCTGAGGGTGTATTCCATCCTGCCGATGTTTGAATCAAACTGACGACTTCGTTTTTAGCCAGAACTACCGAGATGTTCTTCGTGTTTCTCTGTTGCAGTCATTACATTTGGGTTATCCTGCTGGCAGGTTGCCCTCAGTCAGCCTGAATTCCAAAGTCTTGGGTCCTGCGTTGGTTGCGGTCACCTCTTCCCTGACGTCAGGTCATCAGGGGTATAAAAGATGCAGCCGATGCCATTTTATTCAGTCTTTCTTGCCGCGTGGTGCCCAAAGCTGAAGCAGTTCGCATGTGCCGGTCGGCCGACTCCCAAGATTTTTGTGTTTGAGCTTCAGATCCGAAGTCTTCATTAAAAGCTAAGTACCCCGTTGGGGAAACTTTTTTTCTTGCTTCAGACCGATGTCAGAAAAAGTTAATAATTGTATTTCTTGTGGGAAGCAAATACCTCATAAGGACTTTCATTCTTACTGTATTCCTTGCCTAGGCCCTGAGCACAACGTTGCTAGTTGTCGGTTTTGTACTAGATTTAACAAACGCACTATTAAGCGTCGGTACGATTTTGCATTAAGCTATTTTGGGCAAAGATTTAATTATACAATGTCTTCGGATAGTCATCCGACTATCTGAGTTCATAAAAAACACAAAGAAAAAGACAGGCAACCGAGGTCCAAAACCAACGACGAAGCTTCTCCTAAGCAAGTCACCGGTTCTCAGTGAGGTGCTTTTGCAGCCCCTGACGCCCGCTACTTTAGAGTTGCAGGCCGCTACCGACTCCCACGTGGAGTCGGCCAGGCTGCTGGAAACTCAAGGTATTGGAGCCTCGGAGATTTTTCCCTCAGATGGGTCCGGAGCCGCTGAGCAGGCATCGGCTTCTGAGGTTCTATTCACACCTAAACAATTGTATATTAAACTGACTTCCAAGACTAAAAAACCTTTAAAGGCAAAGAAACAAGTTCACCAGCCACAAGGACAGGCCTCCATGCCCAAAAAACAGATGCCCAAATTGGCCGAAGGCTTAATTACCTTGATCAGGGGTTCCCATCCCCCTCCTGATAAGAGGCCTAGGCAAGAGACAGACTATGAATCTTCAGATCAGGTTTCCATTTCTTCTGATTCCTCTTCTGATCAGGAATATTCTCTTCCCCCCATGAGGATTCTGATGCTGAAGAATCAATTCCTTCAGCTTCTCCTCCTGAAAACTACTCTTTTGGGGAAACCTTGCATACCATGAGGGATCACTTCCACTGGGAGAGCCAAGAATTTTCAGAATCTAAGAAAAGGCTCAGAGACTTCCTTTTACTACCTCAGCACAGGCCTCTAGTTATTCCATCTGTGTTGGACATTGTAGATGTGTCCTCGGAGTCTAGTCTGACCCCTGACTCTCTACCTCCAGCTCATGTTAAGCCGGACATATACTACAGGGTCCCTGACTCTCATAAATTCCTTTTCAAAAACCCTACTGCAGACCCAGAAACTATTTCTCAGGGTTCAAAAGGGGTCAAGGCTTCTACTGCAAAGAACCCTACCCCCTCTGACAGGGATTCTAGGCCACTGGATAGATGAGGAAAAAAGATTTACACATCTGCTACTTTGGCTATAAGGGCCTTAAATTACCAGTTTCATATGCTCGGATATCAGCAATATATCATGACACTGCTTAAACAGAAAATGATGACAAATTCTGAATGTGCAGAAAACAAAGAAATGCAGGATTTATTGCATGCAGTTGAACAAGTTGGAAAGCATACTTTGCAATGTGGGTTTGATTCTCTGGAGGCCTCCTGCAGGGCTGCTGTTACGGGTTCTGTCATTAGGAGGCATGCTTGGTTAAAGGAACAAAATCTGCCTGACCATGTTAAAGCAAAATTATTAGATGCTCCTTTACAACATGATACCTTGTTTGGTGTTAAGGCAGAAGAGGTGTTAAAGAAAATGGAGGACAAAGCTAAATCGATGCAAACTATCAAGGATTTCTTACAGGTACAGCCACCTAGATTTAGCAGACACTGGGCTACAAAGAATTGGTCCTTTCCAGTCTCAGACAGACCTCAAAGGGGTAGATCCAGATGCCCTAGAGGCAGATCACAGCCGCAAGGATCCTACAGGTCTAAGCAGTGGAGTGCTTCTACCTCCAAAGGTGGAGAAGACAAAGCACAATCATACAGGAAACCGTCCCAATGACTTCCCCCTGCCTGCACCAA
Organism: Protopterus annectens; assembly: GCF_019279795.1. Taxonomy (NCBI): domain Eukaryota; kingdom Metazoa; phylum Chordata; order Ceratodontiformes; family Protopteridae; genus Protopterus; species Protopterus annectens. The sequence goes on along the minus strand of NC_056738.1, from coordinate 417,978,897 downwards.
GCACTTATCTTCTGGCAGCACCCTTAGGGGGAAAACTAGCACTTTTTTCTCAAAATTGGCACATTATAACCCAGGACAAATGCGTTCTAGACATAGTGTCACAAGGCTACAAGCTTCATTTCCATACCCTGCCAAGGGCAAACGGTTAGCCAGACCTGCCAAAAAATCAAAGGGCAGAGGCTCAAAAACAAGTCGCAGCTCTCATGGACATGAGGGCTATTCAACAAGTGCCACAGCAAGAGCAGGGACAAGGATTTTACTCAAGACTGTTCCTGGTACCCAGAAAGGACAAAGCATGGAGACCAATACTGGACCTATCTATTCTGAATACTTTCCTGGATATACCAAAATTCTAGATGTTGACCTTACAGCAGCTTCTGCCCATGCTGGCAGAAAGGCTTGGCTTGTGACTTTAGACCTCAAAGAGGCATACCTGCATGTCCCAATCGGACAATCATGCGGAAGATACCTCAGATTCAAGGCTTGCTCAAAGCATTACCAATTCTCTGCACTGCCCTTTGGCTGATCTACTGCACCCAGGGTCTTCACAAAATGCCTGGCACGAGTAATTGCTTACTGCAGACAATGAGGAATACAAATATATCCTTACTTGACGACTGCCTCATACAAGCAGAAAACAAGGACATTCTACTACAGCATCTGACGTTTGTGATGACTTTTAACATGCCTAGGGTACACAGTCAACAAAAAGAAATCAAAACTAGTACCCTCTCAAGAGATGATATTCCTGGGTGCAAGCTTAAATACAACTGCCCAGATGGCTTATCTCACTCCAGACAAAGGCAACTGACCACCTATTTCAAGGAAATGGCAACAAAGGCCCAGTTATCTGCAAGAAAAATTCTGCAGGCTTTGGGCTTCATGGCATCCTGCATCTTACTAATTCCATATGCAAGACTGCATATGAGGAAAATTCAGTGGTACCTAAAAAGTGTCTGGACACAACATTGCCACAGTCTGGAAACAATGATTACTCTAATTCCTTGCATGCAACAGGAGTTTCAATGGTGGACAAAGGCTTGTCACCAAAACAAGGGACAGCCATTCTCACTAGCCCCAGCCAGGCAGAGCCCAACGACGAATGCTTCAGATTATGCCTGGGGGGCACACACGGCAGGAAGAGGCATTCAAGGCACCTGGTCCACAAACAAAAAGCATCTACATATCAATCAAAAAGAGATGCTAGTGGTTCAAAATGCCCTGACAGCTTTCAAGGACCTACTTCATCCGGGACAACTACTGATAAAGACAGACAACACCACGGTCATGTGGTACATAAACAAGCAGGGAGGCACTCATTCTTATCCCCTGTGCAGACAAGCCATGGCTTTATGGGACACAGCATTGACTTACCAAGTACATCTGCAGGCACAGTTCCTGCCAGGAAAGGAAAATACTCTGGCAGACGAACTAAGCAGAAACCTCATGGATCCCCATGAGTGGCACCTGGATCCACGCGTCTTCAGCATGATAAAGAAATGGGGACGCCTGGACATAGATCTATTTGCCTCCCCTCAAAACAATCAACTAAAAAGATTCTGCACAAGGACTTATCACAGACAAGCTTGGAAAGTGGACGCCTTATCTTTCAACTGGACAAACCTATCAGTATATGCCTTTCCTCCACTGCCTCTCCTCCCCAAGGTACTCCTAAAGGTCAGGCAGGAGAAACCAAAAATGATTCTGATTGCCCCAGACTGGCCACGCCAGTACTGGTATCCAATCTTAAGGAACTTGTTCCAGTGCCCAGCCTGGACCTTACCTCAAATACCTCATCTACTGTCCCAGCAAAACAGTCCGATTCTGCACAGCCAACTCAGGGCCCTAAACCTGGCAGCATGGCAGATAATGTAGCCATACAAACCACACCTCTCAGTAAAGCTGTGATGGATGTCATTTTAGAAGCCAGAAGGCCTAGTACTAGAAAATAATATGCTGGGAAATGGAAGAGATTTTGTGCTTGGAACCAAGCTCAAGAAACTGATGCAGCTGTCCCAAATATACCTCAGATTTTGCAATACTTAACTGAGATGCTGGACAATGGCCTATCTGTTTCATCAATTAAAATCCATGCCTCTGCCATTTCAGCTCATTACAATACAGAGCCACCACTCTTTTCTCATCCTTTACTAATGCAGTACCTCAGAGGAGCCAAAAACTTAAGGCCTCCGAGGAGAATGCCAATACCTGCATGGGACCTCAATTATGTCTTGGAAAAACTCACCTTGCCTCCTTTTGAGCCAGCTGCTACTGCGGATATAAAGTTCTTATCTTGGAAAACAGCTCTGCTCCTAGCAATAACTTCTGCAAGACGAGTTTCAGAGCTACAGGCTGTCATGGCTGTGGAACCTTTTATCATTTTTTATCCAGATAGGGTCTCTCTGAGAACAAACCCTACATTTATGCCTAAGATGATATCCAGTGTAGCCCTTAACCAAACAATTCATTTGCCAACTTTTTTATCCAAATCCACAGAACAAGGAGGAGAAAATTCTGTATTCTTTGGACGTACACAGACAACTTAGATTCTACTTGGACAAAACTAAAGTTTTCAGAAAGACAGAATAATTACTAGTGGCATATGCCACAGCATCACAAGGAAAGGCTATCTCCAAGCAGACTATTTCAAAGTGGATAGGTCACTGTATTCATTTCTGCTACTCACAGCATGGAAAACCAGTGCCTAAGGGCATTAGGCCACATTCAACCAGAGCTGCAGCCACTTCTGCAGCCTTTCTCAGGGGAGTACCAACTAAAGACATTTTAGAGGCTGCTACTTCGAGTTCAGTGCATACCTTTGCAAAACATTACAGTCTGCCTCTTTACTGTAAATCCAGGGCAGGCTTTGTTACTGTAGTTCTGCAGGGCCTCATAGCCGCTCTTAATGCTGTTTAGCTCCAACCCCCCCAACCATAGGTTTGGGACTCAACCCAAATGTAATGACTACAACAGTGAAACACGAAGAACATAGTACAGTTGTGTACACTTACCATAAATGTGGATGTTAGAGTGTATTCACTGTTGCAGTCCAGGTTACCCACCCGCCATCCCCCTTATTTTTGCTGGAACTTATCTTTACTTCTCTAATCTATATAACCTAGGTGGTGTATTTGCTTGTAGATGAAGGTAAAGCTTATTTTGGTGCATATATGTTTTATTTACATAATTTTAGCCTGCCCTTTTGGGGGCACCTGACATCTGGGGCAAGAAAAACTGAATAAAATGGTGTCTGCTGAGTCTTTTATACCCCTGATGACCTGACGTCAGGGAAGAGGCAACAGCAACTGACGCAGGACCCAAGACTTTGGAATTCAGGTTGACTGAGGGCAACCTGCCAGCAGGATAACCCAAATGTAATGACTGCAACAGTGAATATACTCTAACATCTACATTTATGGTAAGTGTACACAACTGTACTTTTCTTAGGCCCAGGGTACACACTACACCTAGAAAACAGATGACCAAAGTGCATGTTCAAGCTCCCATGCCACAAAAACAAACGCTTAGAATGGCTGAAGACCTTATTACCCTAATTAGGGGAAGCCAGCCTTCCCCTGCTAAGAGACAAAGAATTGTTTCCTTCTGATTCTACAGACCACGAGTCCAATGACTCTGATCCTTCTGTTTATCAGGACATGCCCTTATCAGCCTATGAGGATTCAGATGCAGAGGATTCCATCCCTCTACCTCCCATCCGAAGGATTTTTCTTTTGGTGAAACCTTGCATACTTTACAAGAACAATTCCACTGGGAATGCCAAGACTACCCTCAGTCCAAAAAGAGACTCTGATAATTTTTAGAGTTGCCTCAGCACAGACCTCTAGCTATACCCCCTGTCTTGGATGTTGTAGATGATGTTTTTATGGAATCTAGTCTTACTCCAGATGCATTACCCCCGGCCCGTAGGAAACCTGACAAGTACTACATAGTACCTGATTCCCACAAATTTCTCCAAGAATCCTACTGCGGATCCAGAGACCATTTCCCAGGGACCTAAAGGTATTAAGGGTACTACAGCCAAAAATCCTAACCCTTTGGACAGGGATTCCAGAGCTTTAGACAGATGGGGTAAGAAGGTATATACCTCTGCAACTCTTGCCATCAGGACATTGAATTGCCAGTTTCACATGTTGAAGTACCAGCAACATATTATGAAACTAATTAAACAAGAAATGGTATTTACAGATTGTGCAGAAAATAAAGATTTACAGGAGCTAATGCATTCTGCAAACCAAGTTAGTAAGCATATTTTGCAGTGTGGCTTTGATGCCTTAGAAGCATCTTGATGGGCTGCAGTCACTGGGTCTGTACTGAGAAGGCATGCTTGGCTGAAGGAACAAACGTTGCCAGTTCATGTCAAATCCAAATTACTAGATGCTCTTTTAAATAAGGACTGTTGTTTGTTACCAAAGCAGAATAAGTTCTTAAAAGATGGAAGAAAAAGCTAAATCTATGCAAACTGTCAAAGAATTCTTACAAGTACAACCACCTAGATTCAGTAGGCATTGGCCTTCTAAAAACTGGTCCTTTCCAGCCCTTCCCAGACCAAACCCAGGGGAAACAGGCCACCCAGACTACAGTCTCAGGGTATGCAGAGGTCTAAACAATGGAGTGCCCCCACCCCAAAAACAGGGAGTGGTAAGCCGCCCCCTTATGGGAAAAGTTCGCAATGACTTTTCAGTTATCCTTCCCAGTCCTGCCCAATTACTTGTGCCCCTAGGAGGAAAACTTGCCCTTCATGCAAAAACTGGATGTCCATTACTCGGGACCAATGGATCCTAAACAGTCTATCCCAGGGGTACAAATTCTACTTCCATTCACTGCCAACCCCAAGATGGTTTCCAGACCTTCCTCCATACCAGTGGGCAGAGGCTCAAAAGCAAGTACTTTCCCTGCTCAATATCAGAGCTATTCAACCTGTTCCAGTAGAACTAAGGGTCAAGGTTTCTACTCCAGACTTTTCCTGGTGCCCCCGAAAAGAGGGCTCTTTGCACCCAATCCTGGATCTTTCACTTCTCAACACCTTTCTAGTGATCCCAAAATTCAAGATGCTTACCCTGCAACAACTTCTCCCTATGCTAGCCAAGGATGCCTGGTTAGTCACTCTAGACTTAAAAGAAGCTTATCTGCACATCCCCATAAGGGAGTCATGCAGGAAATATCTACATTTCAGGGCAGGCTCTATGCATTATCAGTTCTCTGCACTTCCCTGTGGCTTATCTACTGCGCCCAGAGTATTCACAAAGTGCCTGACTTCAGCCATTGCATACTGCACTCGGAGAAATATCCAAATTTTCCCATACTTGGACGACTGCCTGATTCAGGCGGACAGTCAGGAATTGCTACTTCAGCACCTGGCATTTGCAAAAAGCCTTCTCACTTCATTGGGGTTACACCATCAATGAAAAGAAATCACAATTAGTACCCAGTCAAAAGATTATATTCCTGGGAGCAAGCTTGGACACAACTTCCCAGATGGCATTTCTCACTCCAGAAAAACAGGTCTATCTGACAAACTACTTCAAACAAATGGCCACCAAAACCCAGCTTTCTATAAGAAAAAATACTGCAAGCCCTGGGGTTCATGGCCTCATGTATTCTACTAATTCAATATGCAAGACTGCATATGAGGAAATTTCAATGGTACATGAAAAGTCTTTTGTGCCAAAATTCTCAGGACCTGGAAACAGTCATTCCTATCATACCTTGTCTAAGGGAAGAGTTCCTTTGGTGGGCAGAAGCATGCAACCACAACAAGGGACTGCTTTTCACTCAACCCCTCGCTGCGCAAACCCTGACAACAGACTCATCAGACTATGCATGGGGGGCTCACATGGCAGGCAAATGCATTCAGTATCACTGGAGCCCAGGCCAGATTCTCCTGCACAGCAATTCAAAAGGAGATGCTAGTTGTACAGAATGGTCTGACAGCCTTCAAATACCTAATCCTTTCAGGACAACTGCTTATAAAAACAGTCAACACCACAATTATGTGGTACATAAACAAGCAGGGGAGAACCCATTCTTACCCACTCTGCAGGTTAGCCAGGGCACTGTGGAACACAGCCTTGAGCAGCCAAGTGCAGCTACAAGCTCAACTACTGCCAGGCAAACAAAATACACTGGCAGACGACTTAAGCAGAAATCTTCTAGACCCACACGAGTAGAAACTGGAGCCCAACACCTTCAACCTTCTGATCCAGAGGTGTGGGACACTGGAGGTGGACCTCTTTGCCTCCCCCGAGAACAACCAGTTGAGCAAGTACTGCACCAAGAATCCTCACAGCAGGGCCTGGAAGGTGGATGCCCTATCCTTTCAATGGGAAAACCTCTCAATTTATGCCTCCCCCTCTGCCCCTTCTCTCAAGAGTACTACTCAAGATAAAACAGGACAGGCCAAGGGCAATTCTTATTGCCCCAGACTGGCCACACCAGCATTGGTACCCACTCTTATGCAGCCTGACAACAGTACCACCCTGGCACCTTCACCAGACTCCTACCCTGCTGTCTCAGCAGGAGGGACAGATTTTACATCCACAATTGCAAACCCTAAACCTTGCAGTCTGGTGTATGAATACCCAATCAGCAACCCTCAGCAAACAGGTGCTGGACGTCATTCTTGAAGCCAGAAGGCTTAGTACTAGGAAATCCTATGCTGAAAAGTGGAAAAGATATTGTTATTGGAATCGGTCTCAATGGAAGGAGAAGGACACAGCAGTGCACTCCTTACCTCTAATCGTGGAGTACCTAGTAGAGCCACTCCACAGAGGTCTATCCTTCTCCTCCATTAAGATTCATGACTCTGCCATCTCAGCTCATTATAATACTGAGACACCTCTTTTTTTCTTACCCTCTCATCAAAAAGTTCCTGAGAGGGGCTACCAACTTAAGGCCCCTAGGAGAGCACCCACCCCTGCCTGGGACCTTAACTTTGTAATGGAAAAGCCCACACTTCCCCCTTTTGAACCTGCTGCCTCAGCAGAATTAAAATTCCTCTCTTGGAAAACAGCCTTGCTTTTAGCCATTACTTCAGTAAGAAGACTGTCTGAGTTACAGGCACTTATGGCTGTGGAACTCTTCATTGTTTTCCATGCTAACAGGGTTTCCTCAGGACAGACCCTTCCTTTATGCCTAAGGTGGTGCCCAGTGTGGCTCTAAACCCAATCCATCCATTTGCCAACCTTCTTCCCTAATCCTCAGAATAAAGGGGAAAGGATCCTGCACTCCTTGGATGTGCACAGACAGCTCAGGTTCTACCCTGACAGGACTAAGCCTTTCAGAAAATCTGACCAGCTGCTAGTCAGCTTTGCTACAGGGGCAGAAGGTAAGGCCATTTCAAAACAAACCAATTCCAAATGGATAGCACACTGCATCCATTTCTGCTACAAGCACCATGGAAATCCTACTTCACAGGGGATCAAACCACATTCCACTGGGGCTACTTCCACCTCTACAGCATTTCTCAGGAGAGTCCTTACCAGGGGCATTCTGGAAGCTGCAACTTGGAGTTCTGTACACATTTTCACCAAGCACTACCACATACCTATTTTTTTCTAAATCCAGGGCTGAATTTGCTACAGCAGTCTTGCAAGGCCTACTAGGCAGCCACGGTGGTGCAGCGGTTAGTGTTGTCGCCTCACAGCAAGAGGTTCTCCGGTTCGATCCTCAGCTGGGGTGCCTTCTGTGCGGAGTTTGCATGTCCTCCCTGTGGTCGTGGGTTTTCTCCTGCCGCGGTTCTCCCACATCCCAAAGACATGCAGTAGGTGGATTGGACACTCTAAATTGGCCCTAGATGTGAGTGTGTGTGTGCCTTCTATGGAAGGTTGGGCGTCGGGCTGGCAACTCGACACTGTAAAACTTCACTGCCAATCCTGTGTGCAGACAGATGATCCGCTGTGGCGACCCCTAACCGGGAAAAGCCGAAAGGAGAAGAAGAAGAAGTCTTGCAAGGCCTACTAGCCAGCCCTAACACCTCTTGACTGCCTCCACCCTTTTTCAGCTTTGGAATCAACCCAAGTGTGATGACTGCAACAGTGAAACACGAAGAACATAGTACAGTTGTGTACACTTACCATAAATGTAGATGTTCAAATATATTCACTATTGCAGTCCTGGTTTCCCTCCCTCCAGCCCCCTGGTTTTCTCTCGTCTTTCTTCCTCTCCTCTCTATGGCCATTCCTAATGGCATTGATATTTACTGTGGTGTTCCCCACCATATACCAGTTCCTTATTTGGTGGCTCCTGACATTTGGGACAAGAAAAACTGATGTAATGGTGTTGGCTGCCTGTTTTATACCCCTGACGACCTGACGTCATGGAAGAAGCTACAGCATCTGATGAAGAAATATTAAGACTCTGGTATTCGGGCCGACTGAGGGCTACCTGCAGGCAGATAACCCAAGTGTGATAACTGCAACAGTGAATACACTTGAACATCTACATTTATGGTAAGTGTACACAACTGTACTTTTATCTTGTGTAGAATTTACTATCTTGCAAGGTTTATCAATTTGGTATTGCCTAGAAAAAGGTACTATGGGGGTAGGTAATGTTTTGGACAGTGTTTGAAAAACCCTGTGGGGACAGGTGCAGGCCGCCTTGGTCATATCCGCTGAACGTTGTGGTATCATCCTTGGCGAAGGTAGAATGCTTTTCAGTGCTATGCTCATATCTGTCAGGGATATACAATCTTAAATCTGTCATCTCTCTCTCCATGTAGTACAGGGAGATATATCTCCGGTCATTAACATCCACATGGACGTACTGGTACTTTGTGGTTCAATGTCCTGCATGCATGTGTGTTCTTGCAGATCCTTGACACTGATAGGCAACTGACCAGACTGTCTCTTTATTCATCATGGTGAATGGGGCATCAGTGTCTCTCTCAAAAGTCTCTCCAATAACCAATATATTGGGTTATGTGGTAGTGTGTCTTAAGGGCTTAGAGGTTGAGACATTGTCAGATGTGATTGTATGTCATGGGTAGTGTCTTTATAAAATGTTTGGGAGATTGCTGAGGAGTATGTGTCTGATCCAAAGCAGGTGGAGCATATGCGTTACTGGCAATCTGTTTGGAGATATTAGTCTCTGTATGCAAGAACTTTGCCTCCAAAGACATAATGCAATTACATGCATCTCGTACTGTGTCCATCTGCTTAAGAAATAGGCCATTGTCAGTAATGGTGAGACAATTGCTACATTGTATTAGGATGCTCATGGTCACCAGGCTGGCTACAGAGACCGTAACAAAGTACACAGTCATAACTGTGTATCTTCTTTTTTTGTGATATACGAAGGGCAGTACAAGAGGGGTTTGTAGCTAACTAAACTGAAAGTTGTTGGGCCGGGAGGAGCAAACTAGTTGCTCGACACTCGGCTAGAAACTTAAAAAAATAGCAGCGGAATTTTTTTGAAAAATAACTCTAGGTGCCTGTATCATCCAATCAGCAAAAAAAAATATATATATATATATATATATATATATATATATATATATATGTATGTATATATGTGTGTGTGTGTATATATATATATATATATATATATGTATATATATGTGTGTGTATATATATATATATGTATATATATGTGTGTGTGTATATATATATATATGTATATATATATGTGTGTATATATATATATATATGTATATATATGTGTGTGTATATATATATATATGTATATATATATATATATATATATATATATATATATATGTATATATATATATATATATACATATATATATATATATATATATATATATATATATATATATATATATATATAAGCTCGGATCCTGCAGCAATTCACAATTCTCTCACCATTGTGACTGATACTACAAGGCTAAAGTTCCCAGACCAAGTAAAATGCAAACAGTAAAAATGCAATAGAAATGGAATAAGACTCGGAACCTTAAGCAACTCACAATTTTTCCACCATTGTGAGAGATCATACAAAACTAAGGTCCCAGACCAAATTAAAAATGCAAACAGTTGACTTTTGGGAAAGAAAATTTCAAAAAAGAACAGTACACAAATCAGATTAAAACTGAATATTGCACTGTGCACTAACTGAATGGGATGATATGAAACTGTGTCCAACTCGAGCTTTAAGACTATAATAGGAGTGCCTTATTAGTCTGAGTTACCCGTGTCCAGTAGAATTAACACTGGGATGGGCTTCCAAAGTCTAATTTACAAGTAAGGCCAGGCAGCTAAAAAGCTACCAAGTTTAATTGCTCAACAAGAGGATGGTGAGTGTGTGGTTGGCATACCTCCCAACCGTATGAAATTACTCTGCTTTTACCGAGCGTTGGGGTCTAAATAATGGAGTGCCACAATTCCCAAGTGGCATCCCTTAATTTTAGTATTTCCTGGGTTTTTATTTTAAATTTTTTTTTTCCGGCATTTTGAGCTGACGTCATCACATGCGTGAGGATGTCAGCTCCATGAAACAGCCTGCCAGCCTATCAGAATTGAGCTTTGAGCTCACTTACATGCATTTTCGAATGCTCCAAGCCATGAGGAATAATGGTGGTGAACAGAAACAGGACTGGAATGACGGTGGTGGTTCTGCCGCAAACTGCAGAGGTTGTTAGGTAGCAAGCAGGAATGCAAGTTGCAGTAGCAAGCTGGAATGGAAGTTGCAGTTGCACTGCAGAGGTGTATGCTGCATTGACATTTGTTGTCTGAGGACTGAGGTAATTATTATGCACTGATGGTGGTGGTTCCACTGCAGATGGCAGAGGTTATGGTGTGTGTGTATGTGTGTGTGTGTAATGCCTGAGAGCGATGGTGAGTAGTGAATTTCTGTATTCCCCATTATTGGCTTTGTCCAGGTTTTTCTGCCAAATATGTGAGAGCTTGTGGTGAAGTGAGAACTGAATTCACTAAATGATAGCATGTCCCAAGGTCTCTTATCACACTTTCAGTGTTAAGTAGACTACCGCCTATGTGGTAGTTCATGGGTACAGAGTTTTTACCAAAGGGGATGACAATGCACTTTTTGGCATTGAGCTTGAGGTCATGGCTTTGACACCAGGCATCTGACTCAGTGAGGCCCATTGTACGGATGTCCACATCGTTAGGATGTTCAATTATGGTGCCTAGTTTGCAGTCATCTGTGAACTTAGTTAGCCGAAGACCTTCTGTGTTGGCCTGTACTTTAGAGAAGTAGATACCAAACAGGAAAGGACCCAGGACTGAACCCTTTGGTACTCCACTTGTCACTGGTCTGAAGTCGGATTTGGAGTCTGCTACTTTCACAGTGTGGGTTCTGTCAGTAAGCCAATTGGCTACCCATGTTGTGACATTATACCTAGTTTGGTGAGTTTTTCTATAATTCCAGAGTGGGGGATGGTGTCGAAAGCCTTGGCAAGATCTAGGTAGGCTGTGTGATCAACCTTACCCTCATCTATGGCTTTGGTGACTGCTCCAAAGAATTCTATCAGTTTTAGGAGATATGATCTGCCTTTTACAACCCCAAACTGTGTGGGTTCCAGAGTTGGAGATTGCCAATGTCTTTGTTTATGAGTTCCATGATGATACATTCCATGGCCTTGCAGGCCAGGCTCATCAGGCTAATGGGGGCAGTAGTTCCCCGGGGTCTGTTGTGACTCCCCATTTGTGGAGTGGGATAACAGTCACAGTGTGCCATTCAATGGGCACAAAGCCTGAGGTGAGGCTATGACTGAACATGGTACGTAGGTGGGGTACCAGTTCATTCTGTAGTTCATGTAGAATGCAGCCTGGGATGTTGTCAGGTCCCATGGGTGCTGTGTTTTTGGCTTTGGAGAGTGAGGTTTTAACCTGTGTAGCCGTGATTACAGGAACTTTGCATTCTTCCAGTATAGAGATGGGACCTTTAGGGGGTGAGGGGGAGGGTAAAGTTAGCACTGAACCTATCTGCCAGGATATCAGTTGGTTCTGTATATTTAGTGCCATTGTGCTGTAACTCAGAGCAGATCTGAGTGTTGCCATTGAGATTCTTGACATAGCTATAGAATGCATTGTGGTTGTCTTTAGAATCCGTGGAGATTTTGTTTTCATAACTAGCTTTGGAAGATTTTATGAGGGATCTCAGCTTCTTACTGAGGCTGACCAGGAAGTTCCTCCAATCATGGGATTTTACTGTTTTTTTTGCAACAGTTTTTTTTCTTCTGTTGTGGAGTTTGTTTATGGCAGAAGACCACCAGATTGGCTTCCTTTTTTTGGAGGATAGCATCTTGGTTCTGTTAGGGATAGCACGACCCATGCACTCGTGTAAGTGCTTATAAAGTGCATTTGTGTAGGATTCAGCAGTCGTACTTCTATTGTTAATCTGCATGGGTGTCGTGAAGTTTGCTGCTTCTGTCTTAAGCATGAAGTTGTCTTTGGAGAAATTTTTTACGGTTGCTTCCCTAATGGGGGATGGGGGTGGGATGTGGATTTCTAGGGTGATTAGCTTGTGGTCAGATCTGACCAACGAGGAATTGACCTCTGGTGTGGAACACTGGTCGCCCATGTTGGTAATGACCAGGTCTAGGATATTGCTTCCCCTGGTGGGGGTGTGGATAAGTTTATCCAAGGCGTTGGAATTTATGAATTCCAGAAAACGTTGAGCAAGAGTTGGTACACTAGTAGTTTTCCCAGTTAATGGTGGGGTAGTTGAAATCACCCATTATTAGGGTGTTGGGTTGTACCCTAATATTTTCCAATGTATCAAGAAAAGAGGAGTGGGAATCCTGGGGCATGGTGGGGGGTCTTTAGCAAGCTAAAATTTGTATTGCGGTCTTGCCCAGAGTTAGTTGCACTTGGATAATCTCGGATGCATTATGCTGAGCAACTAGCTTGGAGGTGTGGACATCCTTAATGAATATGGACATGCCTCCGCCTTTAGTGTTTTGGTCTGGGTTAGGTGGCCGAACGGTGTGGTATGAATTGTAGCCTGGTAATGCAGGGGTGCACTCTGGAACTTTGAACCAGGTCTCTGTCACTGCACAGATGTCTATGTATTCCATTTTAATGAGTGCCTCGAGTGAGTGCATTTTGAGGTTTAGACTTGTAGCATTGAGTAGCATTACCCTCAGATTTTGCTTGCTTGTACCTGTTAAGGTGGTGAATTTGTCATTTGAACCTTGCCTAAAAAAGGCACTATAGGGGTGACAAGAGCCTTTGCCAGTATACGGAATCCCAAGGGTGACAGGTGCAGGCCATCTCTAGCAAAGCATCGTGGTGTGTCCATCATGTCATCCCAGGCAGACAAATACTGGATTCCCTTAAAATGACACCAGCTAATTGTTGAAGTCAATCATTTTGTCCTTGTACTGTGGTATCATTCTGGTTGATGGCAGGATGCTAGTCAGGGCTAGGGTCATACCTGCCTGGGCTACAAGATCAGAGGACTCCTCCATATCTCTTTTCATGTAGTCCAGGGAGGTACATCTCAGGTCATTCACACCAACATGGATAATGAAAGAGTCATATTTGTACTTGTGGAGTGACCTGAGTGCTTGCATTATGTGGCGGATCCTGGCACCCGACAGGCAGCTGACAGTAACTTTCTCCTTGTTTAGCCTGGTGAGTGGAACATCAGTGTGCCTGACTGTAGAGCCACCAGTGACTAGAGTGTTGGGTACGTTATGCCTTATGGGCTGTAGTTGAGTGGCACACTGAGTTTGTGGGCTATGTGTCATTTGGGTTGTGTTGCGGGGGTGGAGGTTGCTTGCATTTCTGCTTTGGAGGTCTCTGTTATTTGGGCAGATTTTTAGTGAGAGCCTCCACGAATGTAGGCATGTGTTTTGTGCTTCTATGTGTGTGTTTTGTTGTTGTAGGTTTTGAGGGATTATGTGATGAGAGTGGTGTGGTGCAAGTGTTTACCTTCTCCTCTTGACTGTCTAGTCCACTCTTCGGTGAAGAAAGCTTTGCTTCTAGTTTGGCTATATAAGTGCATCTCTCACAAGTTGTAGTGTTGGGTGGTAGGAGGAGAGGGTTGTCTGTGTACATTTGGCAATTGCTGGTTTGCTCCAAGATGCCCTGAGTCATCAGGTAGACATGAGAAAACACCGGGAGCTGACCTTAGATATGTCTGGATATGTACTTAAGTACTAAAAACTGCTTTCCTCTGGACAAGTCAGGAATGTTGAGTGCTGTAGTAATTTGTAACTTATTTTAGTGCTTACGAGTTCTGAACAAGTGCTGAGCTCAAAGAAACAGATTTGAGTGCTAAAACTAAAAAGCTGGCTAGTTGCAAGGGAAAATTTGAAGAGAAGACTTGTGGTGCCAGGAATAGTTCAACCCTAGTTAAGCGTGGGGGGGGGGCTCAGGAGCTTACAAACAGTCCTGGATACAGCAAATCTGTATCTGTACTAGGTTTGGTACAGGAAAGGGGGGGAAAGCTTAGAATTTTTTTTCAGTACCATGGAAATGGAGAAAGCTGGAACAGAAGTTAATTCAAGGTTAAGAATCTGAGTGGGTTGGCCTTCACAAATGTTCTCTCTATTGGATTGAATGAACTAATGACACTTGACTGGGAGGAGTGTCCCAGATCAAATATACAGTATGGGCAGGCAACTGCAAAGCCACCAAGTATAAGAATACCATAAAAATAGGGATGGGGGATGGAAAACTAAAAGTATTACAGCTACTAGCTGTAGCCACTAAATTAATGTTTTAAACAGATCAAGGAGCAAGCAGACTCTAGAGAATGCTTTTAACTGCAAACAGACTAAACCAGAACACAGAAACCTCAAAAAAATCAAAAATGCACAGAAAAGCATGGATAGAGCAATCACAAACAGAAAATACAACTCAGTATGAAAAAGCAGTTTACAGTTAAGTAATTCAGTAAGCATGCAATTAGAGTACCTCACAAGACATCTGCAACAGCTGGAATGGCACAAAAATACCTCACAAAGAGGATTGTGGGATTCAAACAGATGCCCTATGCTGACCGTCTCAAAACACTCCATCTTTACTCCGTAGCATGTCGCCTACTCTGAGGTGATCTCTTCCTAACATACAAATCTATGTCAAACCCAGAGCTTTTGGACATGCTACATCTGAAGGAAACCCAATCCCTCCGAGCTACATGCTTCAGGGACCTAAACCTTGTCACCACAATAAGCAGAACATTCTGGAGGGATAGATTCCTGTCCCAGAGACTTCCCCATACACTGGAACAAGCTATATATTTATGTCAAGCAGAGTCCCTCATTAGCACTCAAGAAAAGTCTTCATGAGTGGATGGGAAATAGGAAATTCACCTCAGGGATCACTTCTGTGGCTCTGTTCAACAGGGGCACAGGAAAATAACCTTCTTGGGTTGTGAAATCCAGGGATCCTTATTGGCTAGGCTTACATAGGCCCTTGGGCCAATAGCCTAGTACCTACCCATGAACATATGTATGCAAATTTTGTTAATCAGTGTACAGATTTATATCCTTTTTTCATAGGCCATGTCCAGATATTTGATGATTCCAGGTTGAGCGGTATGGTGGCTGGGGAAAAATCCAAAAAAACAATGCAGTCAAGCAGCTGGTTGTAAACTCAGTGCTGCTGAAGCTGGATAGGAGTATACATGAATACCTTAAATATGAAAACAGTTTTCAGCTCCTCCCACTAATTAACTGGATCTAATTCTTGTTCAATGAATGATGCAAAAATGTTTTCTACCCGACTCTAACCAATAACTCTTAAGACTTTCAAGAAAGAAAACTTTACAATAAAACTAAATTTAAAATACAACAAACTGTAATATAGTAAGATCAAAATCAAAATGTAATGAGATTTTTCAAACCTTAAATGTTGAAAATCCAAAAGTCAACACAGTCAAACAGCAGATATAAACTCAGAGAAATTTAATAATGACCCACACACTTATGATTTTATGAAATTATATGTTAACTACTGAAGTAGTCAAAGAAAATGTTATTGTCATTCAGAACTACGCCATAGTGCAGCTGAATGAAATTGTGATCCTTCGTTCCCAGTGCAAAAACATACATACTGAAAAAAATAATAAAATAACGTAATAAAAGTGAAAATAGAATAAAATAACATAATGACCAGACACACTTTACATATAAATAGAACTGAGTAAACATGTGCGTGACATTACTATAACATAAGAACTAAGCAGCATATGGAATGGTCAACATGAATATTGCACAGGGTGATTTATATTGCACTTTATAGAGTCCCACGGTAAGGTAAAGTGTGAACCAACATTAAATATGTACATTAGTTGGTTATTGTACTATGAAAAAGCTTAATACTTATAGTGCAATAAAGCCTGGATATGTAAGCATCTGCACAGTCAGATAAATAGCATGACTATGTGATAGGAGGGGAGGAATGCACGGACAGTCTTCTAGCTCTTTTTCACAAGAGTTCAGTAGTCTGATGGAGAGAAGAAAGAAGCTGTTGTTAAGTCGAGAAGTTCTAAAATGCATACTTCTGTACCTGAGGAGAGGCGGGAGAACATACCGTTTGCAGGATGCGAAGGATCATTGGATATCTTCCTGGGTCTACTGATGCAGAGTGATTCATGTAGGTCTTCCAGAAGTGCAAGAGAGGAATGAATGATTTTCTCTGGTGCCCTTACAACTCGCCTAAGAGACTTAAGGTAGGAGGTATTGCAACCCCCATTCCAGTCAGTGATGTTATTGGTAAGGATGCTTTCGATGATACCCCTGTAAAAGTTTGGACGATGGTCTTCGATAGTTTTGCCTTCCTCAGTTTCCTTGGGAAGTGCAAGTGTTGCGGAGTTTTTTTGGCCATGTAAGATGCATGGACTGACCAGGACAGGTCCTCGGTGATATGTAGTCCCAGAAACTTTGTACTTTTGACCCTTTCTACCACCATCCCTTTCATCTCTAGAGGTTCATGTGGTTTGAAAGACCTTCTGAAATCCACAATCAGTTAGTCTTGCTGACATTCACTGCTATGTTGTTTGTCACACCAGCCCAACAGATGTTCAAGCTTGTTCCTGTAGGCTGTCTCCTCTCCATCTCTGACCAGACTGATGACCATGGTGTCATGGTAGCAGAGATGCTTTACCTTTGCCATTATTTCTATCATCTTTTAGTGATAAGTATAATTTGTACAAAAATCTGTTCTAAAGCCATATTCTTGGCAAAAAGTTATTGATTTGTACATTAGTGTATATGGTAGGTCTTACAATAAAGTTTCTTGTTTGTGTTTATTTCCTTGTGTCTGTAAAGCAAGATAGAGCATTGCATTATTTCTGCTTATAAAATGCCTCCAGTTTTTGATTAGAAAAGGTCATCTGAATTTTGGAATTCTGGAGGCAAGCGAATGATTTAGAGAAGAAAAGGCATGCTTTACCTTGTCACTGTTAAGCCAAGATATAATGATCTAGGTTTGGAAATATCTGTAGATGAGATGAACCAAAACACAGATGTGGATAAGCTGATAGGAAAAGAATACTCAATTGAACATTTGCTTGGATCTCTCATTTTTACCTTTTTTTGGAAGGAGATCTGAGTTTACTGTTTGCCAAAGCATATTTTATCGTGAAAAGGACTGTACAAACACATGCAAAACAAGTAAGTTACTTGAGCAAACTGAGGAACAGTCTGATATCATGCTGTCTTCAGAAAAGCCAAAAGCAGGACTACATTAACAACAAATTACAAGGCAACTATTGCCATGGACTTCAGTTAGATTCAGATATGTCACCTTCATGTTTTACCCATTCTTGTGCAGGAAGCATTATGACCATTCAGGATATAGAACATAAATGAGAAGGGTTACTGAAAGCATGGCTGGATTGTATTATTTTTAAAACTGCAAGAAGTCTGTGTAGGAAGCTGGGGGGGGCTGCAAGTGGTGATGCAGAACAGGTGGGGTGATATAGCAATATGGGTCAATGACCAGATGGTGTGGGATATGGAGGGTCTTGGTCTTAAGTTGCTTTGGATTAAACAGAAGGGAGAGAAGGTGAAGCATCATCCTCCTTACAAGAAAGCTTTGTATATGATATCAGAGCTATAACGGTCATCATACCACATAAGTGGGAAAGGAAGCAAGCAGCGCCAAAACTAGTTTAGATGAGACAGCTGGTAGAGTAATACAATGCATCATCACCCAGATACATTGTGAAAGACTTGATACTGGAGTAAGAAGAAAGGAATTCTGATGAGAGAGTGGTGTATTTTAGAATAATTCTGAGAGAGTCGAACTGCAGTATAAAGAGGAGTCGATGGCTAATTAAGGTTTTAGACCATAAGAAGTTTAACTAACTGGAGGTATAGCATGACTGTAGCTCAAGTTTGTTTAAATGGTAATTTATTATTGACCTTGTTTACCCAAGTACTTTACAGTAAATTGCAAAAGTAAACCTTGCAAATTGACAGCATACAGTATGGACAAAGGGTAGTAACAAAAATTAAAATGGAAAAGACTTTTTGTCAGTTGAATAATGTGTGCTAGAACATGACAGTTGAATAATGTATGCTAGAACAGTGTCAAAACAAGGCTAAGTATAAACATTGCAAATAGTAATAAAATTAATTAAAATAAAACCCCTATGGTAGAACCCAAATATAAACCAGAGCTATAATGAAAGAAAACACTCCTTCCATGTACAAAATGTCTAACTCTCAAGATGGTGTAATACCAGATACACTAGTCAGTACATTCCCTTTAGTAATGACTGCCCATGTCCAGGAGGGTTGTGAGTGCCCCATCCACTCATTCATGTTCTTTTTGAACAGTGTCACATACTCAGACCCAGTCTACGTAACCAATCTTCAAGCAGACAGCTCAAGTTTCACTCCCATCTCCCTTCCAGTCTTCTCTGATCACATGCCCACATCTACACCCCCCAAAATAACCCAAGG
Organism: Protopterus annectens; assembly: GCF_019279795.1. NCBI lineage: Eukaryota > Metazoa > Chordata > Ceratodontiformes > Protopteridae > Protopterus > Protopterus annectens. Next base: position 417,960,032 of record NC_056738.1, on the reverse strand, counting down.
GAAAGTCCTAAAGGCATTCTCCAAGGCCAAGAACACTACGACGGTGGGGCCAAATAGCATACCAGGCTGTCTACTGGTCAACCTGAAACATGACTTGTCTGATTCTGCTACAGGAGTTTATTCAGTGTCAGCTTCAAAACAGGCCTTGTAATGGATGAATGGAAGACAGCAACAGTCATTCCCTAGAACAAACGTGGTGTTTCATTGAACCTGGATAATTGCAGAGCCGTAAGCCTGACCAAACACGATTGTAAGGTTATAGAAAGAATCATAATGAAACTTAGGAAAGTAAAGACACAGGTAACCTGTAGGCTCAGGCTCTAGACCCAGCCCAATCTGGATTTGTCAAAGGCATGTCCTACCTACTTAACCTGGTCATCTTCTTCAAAACAGTTACTGAAGCAATGGTTGAGAGCAAAACTGAACATCGCATATCCAGACCTTGTAAAAACATTTAACACTGTCCCACACTCTGGTGTTCTAGATAAACTGTCCCAGCCAAATGTCACTGTGTGACTTGTTGGATAGCAAAATAGCTCACAAATAGAAGACAGGAAGTTGGGGTGGGTGGCCGTACCTCCTCCAAAAGACATGTTATCAGTGTACTGCAGTGTTCCATTCTTGGGCCACTTCTCTAACATTTACTTGAAGGAAGTGGAAGTTAATGTTGAGAGGTTGAGGATGACCAAGTTTGCAAATGACTGCAACCTTGGTACTATCAAAGTCCCTAGAGGGCACCAAAATCCTCCAATAGGGCCTATCCTAAACACACAGATTGTGATAAATCTGTGGGCTAAAACTAAATGCCAATAAATGTATAACTATATACTTCAGCAAGCATGACTACCCTTGTAACTGTCACTTTAACAATATAGCCTTAAAAATCGATCCCCATAGTTAAGGGTGTGGGAACTTATGTTGACAATGAACTGTCTTTGATCATCATGTATCCACTGTTGTGCTGTTGTATGCAAGTCCTTTTTCATAGCACAAAATATATCTAAAGGTACTACGATCATCCAGGCATCACGCCACTGAGCATGCCACTGTCTCAATAAAAATAAGGGGGGGGGACTTCAGTCATAAAAATTATGCAGACTATGTCAGAGCCTTGTTCCACTTCAGTATGGTATGGGCTACTGAGAGGAGATGGCTCATAGTAAAACTAGAGGGGTTGAGGATAAGGGTTAAGGATAAGACTAGAAATACAGAACTGAATTGCTGTGTGGTTGGAGGGTAGGACAGGGGTGATGAGAGGAACTACGGTGCAAGAAAAGTGACTGGTAGAGTACAGTATGAAGCAACCTCTGTTCTGCATTCTTGTGGGTCAAGCATTTCTGAAAGAATAGGGAAATGGGTCAGTCTGTTTTTGCTGTTGCAAAAATAGTTGCTTCACTGGAAGATGAGGAAGAATTTGGAAAGGCTGAGTAGTAGCTTAAAAGGTGACATCCGAGTTTCACTGTGGACAACTCAAAGTAGTACAGTGGATTATAATAACAGTGATGTGAATATTTGCTGAGGGGTGAGACTGATGGGAGGAGAACAGGAAAAGTATCTTGGGTTGTTGGTTACACCTGGAGTGAAACTTCAGGAGCAGACTGAGAAGTCTGTGGCAGCGGCAAATAGAATGTTACAGTGTATCCTCAGGGAGATTCCATAGGGAAAGTGGTAATGCTTCCATTCTACAGGGCTTTGGTCAAGCCCCTCAGTGCATATCAGGTTTGTAAGTCCAGAGGAAGGCCACCAGAAAGCTGTGTGGAAGGAATATGACCAAGGATTAGAGAAGCTATAGCACTTCTCACTAGAGATGAGAAAAGGCAGGGTTAACATTATATGGTCATGTCAAGGTGGTCCGAAAGGGTCAGCTTGAGCAGGAATGACACATTAGGAGGGGTAGAGGCAGCAGATTGTCTTGTCTGACTAATCTCTGGATCTGAGAGAGTATTTCTTCACATGGAGGGTTATGAGCCCATAGAATGGAGTACCAAAATGGTTTTGAGGAGAAGACCCACAGATGCAGTCAGGATAGCACAAGACAGGTGGAGAAACATTAGAAGGGAGTAGTTTGAGTAGAATGTTAACTAGACTTGAAGGAATGAAGGGACTTTTATTGTCTTCTTAAAGGCTCTGAATTTGAAAAAAAAAAAAAAAAAAAATGTGCTACTGAATAAGTCTTAATATTTCTCCCCATCTACAAACCTAATGGCTCATTTGAATGTGAGGAATGTAGACTGACTGGGGGAAGAGAGACAATATTTTAATCATTATTCATTCACTGAAACATCTTGCTTCAGCAATCTTTATTTTATCAGCTTACACTATGACACTAAGTACATATCGTTTGTGTCCTTTTCATAATATGGCTGTCACTTAAAATGCTGTTATTTGCACTTGCAAATAGCACAGCCAGCAAGTGATAAAATTAATTTCACTCTAAATACCTACATTACAGAGTGGTCAGGCTGAGGTTAAAGAATCAAGCCTTCACTATGTTTCATTTAGAAAACATCTTTACCAGTTACTTTTCCTGTAAATTGTATTGAATCCAGTTAAGTATTTCATATGGTATAACTACATGTTTCATATGGTATAACTACATGTTACATTATGGATTTTGGTTTATGCATCGGTACTGTGTTCAGGGAAGACAGACTGGCTACAAATTGACAACCTTCCTCCTCAACATCTTACCTTTCCTCCTGCAGACACCATTAAAACAACACAAAAGACACAGTTTTTTTTTTAAAATGAAATGACAAAACCTTGTACTACAGAGAGTTGACCTTTCCCCAAGTTATTCATACAGAATAGCCAGACTTTAATATTTGTACCTTTTAAAACATTGACAGAAGAATGGCTAACTAACCAACTTAGCTGGAGAGAATAAAGAAGTATAAATGACTCTGATTTGTCTTTTGGTACTATGTCAGTGTCATTTTCTCAACTTTCCTTTCAAACATTGGCCCAGTTGTGGTGGTTACTTCCTGCTTAAATTAAGTAATAGTTATGGTTATACTCTGGAACATAATTGGGAAAAAAAAGGTGAATCCGTTCATTTATAAAAATGAATATTTCCCCTTTGCCACCTAAGTGAGCACCCTGTAATGGCTGGTGTTAGTCAAACAGTAAAGAAAGAAAATGGCTGCATATCACAGTAATACCGATATGCTTACTGATGAGTCGTATCAACTGAAGTACTGTTCATCATTAAAAGTATTTTAAGCTGGCCTGAGAAAGTACAAGCACCATATTTAAACCTAATAAGGGTGTCAGATGAAAGGCATTTGTAGATATGCATAGTTTTATTTTTATTTATTTTACATTTGTTAACCGGGGGTGTCTGACTGAGCCAAAAAGGCCCTTTTTCAGCAGAGGCCTGGGGAGAAAAGCTCCACATAGAAAAATTACAGATACATTTAGTTTAGACATGATCAGTATACACACAAATTACAAAAGACATGTTTTTACAGTGGTATGCAGCACATCAACAGTTACAGTGGATAGAACAAGCAAGAAAATATTAATTTAAAAATAAAGGTAATAGATTTGTGGTGTACAGCTGAAATTTGGAACATAGGTAGAATACATACATAGTACACAGGTACAGTACATGCATTGTAGATTAGCCAGTGTTTGTAAGATTGAAAACTATTATCAAGTAATCTAGGTTTAGTATGTGTACCTTGTCCGCTTTCACTAGCCTGGGGAGCAGTCATGGCACTGCCAACTTTGCTTGAGATGTTGCCTGAGGCTTTGGATGATGTGTTTTGAATGCTAGTGGGGAGAGTTGCAAAAAAGACGTACCTGTAGTGTCAGTGCATTTAGAAAGTAAGGGAGAATGTGATATTGCAAGAACAGAAGTTTGTTAGCATTTGATGGAAAGATTATTAATGTAGCTGATGTGACTTCTCACTTTTCATTTAGATGCTTGAGAAATACAAAAAGTTTGTGAAGAACATGAAAAAAGAAAAGCAACTTTTACCTCTAGCTGAAGAAACTTGTTTTTGAATGGCATTTTAAACCATTGAACAGCATTTAAATTTTTAAAGGAAATGGGTATATTTTATACGTTCAGATGCAGGAAGGATATATTTTAATCAAAATCCATCAGTTTTTACTCTGTTAGATTTGACTGTACAGCAAAGTATGATTGTAAACCCTTTTATGTGGGCAGGGTGTTCAGTTAAGTATAGGATGAGAGCTGTAGAACATATGAGCACAATTAAGCAAAGAAATGCCTTCTGGCGAAGGAACATATGGATAGAAGATCTGAATTGTGTTTGTTCTAAGTTATGTTTTTAAGGTGGAACAAGAATGAAACGATGATGTAATTGTGACATTTTAATGTTATTTGTTACTGGGTAAAATCCATAAGGTACATGTGCCTGACTTAGGGAATAACGTAGCAGTGCTCTCCTGTTAAGTGACAACTTCATAGCCAACACAGTAGGCTACTTGGGACTGTAGACATCGAATTCAGGATGTCTGGCTGAAACTTCTAGTAGCTGTTTTAAAGTGTGATATATTGTCACACAAAGTTAAATGCATATTCAGATTCAGGATTAAATGAGCATATTGTGAACGTAAGCCTTTTATGTGACCCACACCACTAAGGTAAAGGGTAAAAAAGTCAGAGAACATCTGAGAGCTATTAGTAAAAATGTTAGAAGTGTTCTATGTAAACAGATGAAGCTATCTGGATGGAAAACGTACACTATATTCATCTCCAGTTTTAGAAGTGGTACAAGAAAATGTGCATGGGGATAACTATTGATTATTGTTTTATAGTGCTACATTCTTTCTTCTCTTTCACCTGTTCCCGTTTGGGGTTGCCATGGCGGATCATCTGTTCCCATTTCTTCCTGTCCTCTGCATCTTGCTCTGTCACACCAACCACCTGCATGTCCTCTTTCACCACATCCATAAACCTTATCTTAGGCCTTCCTCTTTTCCTGTTACATAGGTTCATAGGTTGGTACTATGCTATCAGCCCTAGGGCCTATGCAAGCCTAGCCATAACAATTCCCTGGCTGTTTATTCCCACACTATTTACTTCCCTGGACTAGTTTACCTGGCTGCTCCATCCTTTTCCCAATATACCCAGCATCCCTCCTCAGCACATGTCCAAACCAACGCAATCTCGGCGCTCTGACTTTATCTCCAAACCGTCCAACCTGAGCTGACCCTCTAATATACGGATTCCTAATCCTGTCCATCCTTGTCACACCCAAGTGCAAATCTTAACTCTGCCACTTCCAGCTCTGACTCCTGCCTTTCTGTCAATGCCACCATCTCCAACCCATACAACATAGCTGGTCTCACTACCCTCTTGTAGACCTTCCCTTTCACTCTTACATGTTTACTCTTAAATACATATGTGGAGTCAGGATTAAGAGAGACTGTGTATGTCCTAAACTGAAGGCAAGTACTACAATGCTTTAGTTATTTGAACCTTAATACCCTACAGTCAAGGATTAAGATTGACTGAGTTGTAAAAACATGTTAACTGTATTAAAAAAAAAAATAAGCCAAAGCAGCTCGGGGCACAAAAACTTGTATTTGTTAGATTTGAAATTGGTGAAATAAATTTAATGCTTGCTTTTATTTTCTGACTAACACTTTCTTTCTTTGAATCTAAGTGTATATAATGCTTTAAACAGTAGCCATGTGGTCCTGTAGTTTAGTTGAGCACTGCCTAAGGTGACAGTGGAAGCTATTAGAATACAATACCAAAGCTGATGCTAAAAAATTTGTAAACTTCCGCTGTACTACTGCACAGCCTCTAAACACAATTTTATCTATGTACTGAGATTTAAGATTGTTTACAAGAATCTCCTCAAGCAAGCTGTATTGCCTGTAGATTCTTCCAGTTTGTGATGGGGGTGGGTGGGTTTAAACTTCCATAGCCACTCTTTTCCATTGCTGTCATTTGAGTCTCTGAAGCCAAATGTCAGGACATGTCGTCCACCACAATACAATGCAGTATTCCTGCAGTGGCTGCATATGGACTGTCAGTTACAGAATATAGCTACCTGATTACTGATCATGGTATCTTGTGAGGGACTGAGAGATGTTCATTTCCAGTATAGAGTTGGGGGGGGAGGCACAGTAGGCTTGCACCCCATTCTAGCACATGCCAGATGACTACTACACATCATACCTCTGTCTTGCTGTCCCTAGCTCTGATAATGGTAATGACTACTTAACATTTGATTTATTAAATGCACTTAGACTTGGAAATTGATACTGAGTGAATGTCGTACAGTGAAAATGAGTACCTCAGGCAAACGTCATCCTCAGCAGTTCTACACCTAACAGCAAGAAAAGTTTTAGGATATGTGCCACAGTACTGGCTGAAGGCAAGAAACGGATCTATTCAGTACAGCACTTGTATAATCTGCAGTTGTATAATCAGTTTAAAAATCTGAATGGTAGTACATCAGGGCTGCTTTTTATGTACATAGGGATAGAAGAAGGCTTAAAATGAGCATGGCTGTCAGATTAACGTTCAATGGGAGGAATCCATGCTGGATGCCTTCAGCACCTGCATTTCTGCCATTTTTTATTATTTCAGCCTTTTTTCAAAACATGTGTGGCTGGGCTCTATGATAGTGGGTACTATTTAAAGAAGAGTAATGCCTAGCTGGCATTCTATTCCAAGGTGATAAAAATTAACTTTCTAACCAGACTTTATCTCTTTGATTCACACAATATCTCCATCTCTTTGTCTAAAGACTTTGAAGCACTACAGATACCTTTATGTCTAATGAATATTGGCATTTAATATTTATATATTTTTTTTTGTAAAGCATTGTTATCACTTTCCTAATTCTAAGTTTGTCAGTTATGTGGTTTGCCTGAAAATTTCTTATCTCTTTGCAGAATTATGTATTTTCAGAATTCGAGAAAATCAGTGTCATTTTATTGACTAGACTGTCATGGAGTTATATGACTTTTAAATATCAGAGGAATTTTCTTTTTCCATCAAGACTTGTAGTCAAGAAGGATGGCCATCACAAGTGTGTTCATCTGTTTTAGTTGATATCCATTATTTGATTTTACCCTTTTGGCTTCCCCTGTCCATTATATGAAGTAGTCATTCATTTAAATACATTGTGCTGTAGTTCTGAAAGTACCCTTTTAATGATCTGATGAAACTTTTCAAGATGCAGTGTTGAACAGATCTGTCTCTTTTGAACTGTTCTGTTTGCCTTCAGCACTGAAACCTCTTTGGAAATTAGATGAAAAAACTATTGATAGCAGCATTGAGATTGGATGTGTTGAGGGAAAACTATAGGTAATACAGCATGCGGCACTGTAATCTGTCATGTGATTATGTGAAGATGGAAAGGGATCATGGGATGTAGAACTAATTTTAGACATTAATGGGAGTGGTTCAGAGCTGTTGTATTGAAAATGACATCTGTGTAGTTTGATCTGGTGATAAATCAGCTGGAGTATTCTGAATTCCTTACTGGCAGCCCCCTGGCAGTGATTAATGTCAAAAGGGAAAAATACAACGCATGACGGTAATGAATGGAAAAATATGACAGCTATGAATTTAAAAAAAGTGTGTGTGTGTGTATATGTATCTACATGTATATTTCATGTATATAACACATATATACAGTGGATATTAAAAGTGTACACACCACTGTTAAAATGCTAGGTTTTTGTGATATAAAAAAATGAGACCACAATAAATCATTTCAAAACTTTTCCCACCTTTAATGTGACCTATACCCTGTGCAGTTCAATTGAAAAACAAACCTGGTAGGGGAAAAATATAAAAAAAAATGTACAATAAGATAGTTGCATAAGTGTACACACCCTTAAACTAATACTTTGTTGAAGCACCTTTTTATTTAATTACATTAAGGAGTAATCTTTTGGGTGTGAAAACATTTTTATTTCTTTTTGACTTGTACTGGAAACAAATTCCCCTCTAAGTAATAGTTGGTCTACAATTATCTGTTTGGGCATGTGGTGGTCAGAAAGGTAGTGGAGTCAGAAGGCCCCACGTTGTAATAGCTCAGAGCGAAGGCAGACGTAGGTTGGTCTGCTGTGCTGCAGCAATACAAGTTAGAATGGTCACAGAAAGAAGGGGCATAGATGGGAGTGATGAGGAGGGAAACTGGTTTTCACTGGGAATATTATGTTAATAGGTTTTAGTGCAGTAATCTGCAATAATCCTGTGAGTTATGTGAATAAAAACCAAGTCCGTTGCAGCAGAAGGTCCCAGTAGTGTGCCTTTTTACGCTTTCTTAAAGAAAACTGCACTTGATTTTTTTTTTCTTTATTTCATCTGTTAATCTCTTAGAGATGTGCAAGTTAGTAGACTTGAAAGTACATTTGCCAAGATTATTTCCTTTGAACTATCTCCCTTCAGTCCATGTTTTGCTGAATACTAACATAAAAGATAGTGTTCAGGGAGTTAACAATAGCATTGTAATCAGAAGTATTGATAGGTCAGATAGACCGTGTGAGAGAATGCACGTAAACTGTGGAACCTGGCACCTTGAAATAATCAGGGATGACGTGCAAAACATTTGAAGTGTATGTATTGAATTACAACAGCTGAGGGATAAATGCGTATATACTCAAACGACCACTTAAAAAAACTGCTGGCCAGGTATTATCTGATTAGCAACAATTCTTAACTTGGTAAGTAAGGAGACCCATCTGTCCATCCACAATTCCCTTTTACCTTTCTTTGCACATGGAGTTAGTGTCACATCAACAGTGACCATCATCTTGATTTAATATTTACACCACTGGGTGGCAAACCTTGCTACAGTTTACTTCCATAACACACACACATATGGCCAATTCAGTGTGTCCAGTCCAGTTACTGCACGTTTCTGAAGTGTAACTGGTTGTGTAAAAGATATATGAGGTAAGAGACCTCAAGCAATTCAGACACATTAAAATGAGATGTGGATCTTTTAAAAGGAATACTGAAATCAATCTAGTATTTAACTTTGAGTAATAAAAAAGAATTTTAATCTTACCCTTAAATATGAAGTAGATTCAGACAAGATGCAGGTATTATAGATGGAAATGTTAAGATACTGAAGTGCGAGTTTACTTCAGTTTTCATTAAACCTCTCATAGTACATAAAAATCCCAATGAGTCTCACCACAGCTGTACTCTAAACTTGCCTTAGCTCAGTGATGGCATTGCCATATTAGAGAAGGCCATTCTGGGAATGCTAACCAATTTGAATATCTGAAATCTGTTGGACCAGACATACTAATCAGTAAAGATCTCTGAAACTTAGATTGACTTCCAAAGTAATGGAGAAGCTAATCCAGACAAACAGGGTGGTTAGTTGTATTATAGACAGACACGTCATCACTCAACATGCTTTCAACTAAGTCCATCCTGTTTTGGGGTAATGTATCAAGTGCAGTAGGTTTGTGGATTCATTTGAATGTGCTGTATGTCCGCTTTGTCAAAGTCTGACCATGAGATTTTGAAAAGAAAACTCACTGGGCTGGACATAAGTTATACTCTCTTTTAACAGATGGGAAATGGTTGGTTGATTGTGGAGGGTTGAGCTCCAGAGTGAGATAGGAAATGCCACAAATTCTGCCGTGTCTCAATTTTTTTCTTGTGTATGACACAAATGACATTAGGCTTCCAGTGGAACTATCATAAATAAATACACTGATGTTAATATAGCAAATGAATCACAATTTCTGAAGATTATCAGTATTTCCAAGAAGGGCAGATGTATGGAATGAGTGGAGGGGAAGGAAGAACTTGAAAATTAATATAAAAAACTGCCCTCCTTTGATTTTGATCATGTTGTGGTGGAGTTATGTTGGCTACAGCTTTATATTCCTGGAAGTGCCACCGTTGGCAAAGTTGTAGGAGAATGTGCTTAAGTTAAAGAATCAGAAGCATCACTCAAAACAAGGATACTGCGACCCATTCCTGGAACTAGGCCTATGGGTGCTGTTCAGTGGTGAACACTTGATGGCTGAGTCACCCATGTGTTCCAATTGCTGTCTGCACAAATAAACTGTGCCGTGCCACTGTGCAAGTCCAGCACTCACAAGGTAAAAGGTGTGGGTCTATATTATTTCCTCGAAGAGGCGTTACATCGAACGCCTCTTCATCGACCCTAAAACCGCAAACTTTCAAAATATCGAACCTCCACATAAGTGATTTCTTTCCCTTGGAAAGAAATTGCTTGCCCTACAAACACCAATAAATAACCACAAACACTACAAAGTGGAGGGCTTCTCCCCCACCCCACCCCCCAATGTGGAGGGCTGTGCCCCCCACACCCCCCAACTAAATATACCAACTCCGAGATCACACTACAGTGGGGAAAACTGTAAACTGATGAGGATAGCCAAGAGATTTCTTTCTCAAGGAAAGAAATTGCTTATTTGGACATTCGATGTTTTCAAATTTCATGGTTTAAAATTTTTCGAGGAGGTAATAGGACCCAAAAGGTGTAGGTGTAGGTGTGTGTGTGTGTGTGTGTGTGTGTGTGTGTGTGTGTGTGTGTGTGTGTGTGTGTGTGTGTGTGTGTGTGTGTGTGTGTGTGTGTGTCAGTTGTGATGCTAGTCAAGTGGCAGACAGGCATTGGATGAAGTAAGACAAACAATAGAAACTGCTCTAGAAAGTAATTAGTGGAATGTGCCCCCCCCCCCAACACACACACACACTACTGAAAAAGGAGTCGGACTGGTGCAGTTAAATACCAGTTTGGTTTTGCTGGTCTTACCTTTACAAAATAGCAAAGTTTCTGGGCCCACACTTATGTTGGGGAGATGTCTGCTCTGTTTTAAATTTGAACCCCAGGAGACAAGACTCCTTGGATGTCCTGCTATTCTCATGTTGCAATATTTTAACATGAGGGTTCCTCCACCTGAAGTGACCTGAATGTGTGGCTCATATACAAAAGCTTAGCCTGGCTGCTGTATGCTGCAAGGGACATCACACATAGGGACCATAAACCGTGGGTCATAAATGTGATGTCTGCACACACAGACCTCAGAACTTCTCTGCTGCCACTCAAATGTCAGCTCCCTCATTCTGCTCCACTCAAGTGACTCTGAAAAGATAAGAACCCCATTGGGGAATTTTTCTCTCTTTTTTTCTCTGCTAGTCTAGGTCTCTGTATTTTCTTCCCTTAGCTGATTCCATCCATGTCATTTATGAAGGGAAAATGCAAGTGCGGATGCCAAGTCCCGCACAAAGACAACCATGACTTCTGCTTATTCTGTTTAGGGCCTTCCCATGACTGCAAAGCATGCTCCATCTTTCCATCATTTGTTTCTAAAACACTGTGCAGCTGTCTCTCAGCCCTAAATCTTTTCATTGAAAACCAACAACTTGAACGTCTTGCCTTAGGTGTGGAAGTGACTCTGGCCATCTCAGCCAAATGGCTACAAAAGATGGCCAAAGTAGCTAGGCCAGAAACAGTGACTATGCCTCCTGGTACGGACATCCTGCCAGCTGCTGGTTAAGGGGCTGAGGTACATCTGATGGGTTTGGTGACTTCAGTGGGTACTGCTTCGGATGTCACCCTAGTTTCTCCAGCTGGCACGTCCACGAAGGTGCCAGTGATGTCGGCCTCCAATGTCAGGGGGGGGGGGGCAGGTTCGCCTGAATGTCTAGCATTACCATCCATCCCTGAGGAATGTGCTACTGTTCCTATGCTGACCTCGGACACTAGGCATTCACCTACTCAGCCTGGACCTAAGACTCCTCCTCTGAAAAAGAAGCAGAAGTCTAAACATCTGTCTCCTCCATCAGAAGGTTTCCATGATTGACAAGCATTCTCTCAATCTCTCTTTCAGGCCTTCTAGGCCCTTAGTCCTACTTCCTCACAGACTCCTGCTGCTTTTCCAACCTTGATTCTCCAGGCCTGCTTCTGTGGGTCTTTTGCCACACCCACAGTCTCCTGAAGAGGACTCTTCTTCTTCAGACGAATCCCGCTCATATGCCTCACAGCTGGCTTCTCCCTTGGGATACTGTTCTCCAGAAGAGGATTCCTTGGAAGGTGATTCCCTCATCTGGGGGCATCAACTTTGAGGAAACTATTTCCAAAGTGAGGGAATACTTCAAATGGGATTCCACACAAATGACAGAGGTACAAAAGAGGTGTTACGAGCTTCTGCAGATGGAATCTTCCTCTCCCTCAGCCATTCCTCCAGTGATCCCAGCTTATCTGGACACCTTTGCCTCAGCTTCTAAAGCTCCAGATTCTCAGCCACCAGCCCCTAAAAGACCAGACAGATTCTATAAATTTCCTGATGACTTAAAATTCCTGATCAAGCCTCCCATGGCCAGACCCTGCAGTTATTGCTGTATTAGTAGGCAAACAATCCAGACAGCTCTCCTTGTCCTCCTTACTGCCATCAGATAAAGATAACAAAATTATGGACAAGCTAGGAAAGAAAGTTTATACTTCTTCAACCCTGGCATTTAGAGCCATTAATTACCAAATGCACATGGTAAAATATGTTAGAGACTTACTGTCACAGGCCATGAATCACTGTTCTCCATTCCAGATTCTCCCACCAAACCACAAGTTGCCTCTAAACTTTCTTTAGCTGCACAAGTCACTAGACACTCCATTAAATGCAGCTATGATGCTGCAGAAGCATCAGCTGCATCAGCATCAGTCCTTCATAGGTACTTCTGGCTCAGGCTACAGTCATTGCCAGATGACTTCAAAAACAAGATAATGGATGCCCCTCTTGACAATAATTTCCTTTTTGGAAAACAGCAGAATTGTTTGAAAACCTGAAGGAAAAGAACAAGGAGCTGCCAGACCTTAAGCACCTTTGTCTCACCTGTACCTAAGTTTCACAGAAACTGCTTTGCCAAACCAAGGTTTGTCAGGAAGGCCTCTGCACCACCTACTCCCAAATCCAAAAAAGGTGTCAGGAAAATTTCCTCTGCCAGACCTAGCACCTCTCAAACCAGTCAGACAGCCCTTTCATGATAGGCCTAACAGTGCGTGACCATCAGAACCATCCACTTTCTTTCCTTCCCCACAGAATGACAGAGAGTGCTCCATTCCCTTGATGTTCACAGACAACTTAGATTCTATCTGGACAAGACTAAGAACATCAGAAAGTCCAACAAGTTGTTTGTATCCTTTCACCCCAGGGCTCTGGGGAAAGCTGTATCCAAACAGTCTCTTCCTGGACTTCAGTACAATATCATTTTGCTACTCCTTCCATGGCAAACTGTTATCTTAGACTGTGAGCGCCCACTCCACCAGAGTTGTGGCCTCCTCAGGGGCATTCTTCAAAGGGCTAGATATGGCCACCATTCTAGTGGCAGCCACATGGACTTTAGTCCACACTTTCATTAAACATTATAAACTAGACTGCATGTCTAGGGCTAGGGCAGGATTTGCTAAAGCCATCCTTCAAGGATTCTTAGAGAACGCATCCTCTTCCTCCTCCCTTAATGCATGTTGAGCTTCGGTACTCTCCATCATGTTAGAATACTACAACTTGAGAATATAAGAACATGGAATCTCTTCCAGTTTAGGTTCATAGGTAGGTACTAGGCTATCTACCCGAAGGCATTTATAAGCCTAGCCGGAATGTGTTGGCTTTTGCCGCCCCCTAAGATTAGTTCCTGTGCCTCTGTCCAGCAGAGCCACTGAAGTGATCCCCAGGATAAACTTTGTTTCCCATCCACTCGTCAAGGTTTCTCTTGAAGAGGGTTAGCGAGGAGCTCTGCCTAATGTAGATTGGAATCTTGTTCCAGAGCATGGGAAGTCTCTGGGACAGGAATCTATCCCTCCAGCCCGTCCTATTTATGGTTGTGGTGAGGTTTAGATTCCTGGAGCGTGTGGCTCGAGGGGATATGGTGGAGCATGTCCATCAATTCTGGGTTGGACATGGCCTTGTATGTCAGGCAGAGATCACCTCTGAGTAGGCGGTATGCAACTGAGTACATCTGGAGTTTCTTCAGTTGAGCTGCATAAGGTATCTGCTTCAGGCCAGTGATCCTCTTGGTGAGATACTTCTGTGGTCTTTCCAGTTGTTGCAGGTGTCTTGTAAGGTACATCCCAAATGGGGCATTGTACTCTATGATGGGTCTGAAGAGTGATGCGTAGAGGGGCCCAATGACCTCTTTCGATCTGGATGCAAACCCTTTTGTGATTTGGTGGGCCACATAGAAGGATTTTCTAACCACTTTGGCAATGTGATTATCAAAGGAGAGGTTACTATCTACTTGGGACCCCATATCCCTTATTACGTCTTCCGTATTTAGGGGCCTACCACCTGTGTGGTAGTTTGGAGGTACTTTGTTTTTTCCAAAGGGGATGACTATGCACTTTGCGGCATTTAGCTTGAAGCCATAGTTTTGACACCAGGTATCTGTCTCAGTGAGACCCTTTTGGAGGATGTCTGTGTCAGCCGGAGAGTCAGTTATAGCCCCTAGTTTGCAGTCGTCTGCGAACTTGGTCAGCCATAGTAGTCCTGTGCTTGCCTGTACCTCTGAGAAGTATATGCCGAACAGGAGGGGTCCTAGGACTGAGCCCTGGGGAAGGGAATGCTACTTGTAAATGGTTTAGAGTCAGACCTAGTTCCCGCAACTCTTACCATGTTGGTTCTGTCCGTGAGCCAGTTGGAAACCCATCTTGTGACGTAGGGGTTTATGTTCAGGCTGGTGAGCTTGTCTATAATACCTGAGTGGGGAATGGTGTCAAAGGCCTTTGCGAGGTCTAGGTAGGCTGTGTGGACAACCTTTCCCTCGTCTATAGCCTTGGTAACTGTCTTAAAGAAGTCCACCAGGTTTAGGAGGCATGATGTGCCCTTAACAAAGCCGAACTGGGTAGGGTCCGGTGTTTGGAGGTTCTCAATGTCTTTGTTAATGAGATCCATGATGATGCACTCCATAGCTTTGCAGACCAAGCTAGTCAGGCTTATAGGGCGATAGTTCCCGAGGTCCGTTGTGGCTCCACCTTTGTGGAGCAGAATAACCGTTGCTGTGCGCCAGTCTGTGGGGACATAGCCTGTGTTCATCTTTGAGCTCATGTAGGACGCAGCCCGGGACACCGTCCGGTCCCATTGATGCTGTGTTTTTGGCTTTGGAGAAGGCTGTTTTAACCTGAGTATCTGTGATTTCAGGGGCACTACATTCTTCTAGTATAGTTATGGGCCCATTTGGGGGTGAGAGGGGGTGAAGTTTGCACTGAACCTGTCTGCCAGGATGTTTACTATATCGGTCGGTTCAGTATATTTTAGCCATTCTGCACCAACTCCGAGCAGATCTGAGAATTGACACTTAGATTCTTGACATAGCTAAAGAATGCATTGTGGTTATCTTTGGAGTCCATGGCAATTTTTCTTTCAAAGCTAGCCTTGGATGATTTTATGAGGGAATGTACTTTCTTGCTGATACTGATCAGAGATGTCTTCCCTTCTTGGGATTTTACTCTTCTGTACTAGTTTCCTCCTCCTATTGTATAGCTTGTTTATGGCAGGGGTGCAGCAGACCGGTTTCCTTTTCTTGGAGGAGTGAGTCTTGGTTTTGTTTGGGATAGCATGATCCATGCATTCTTTTAGGTGCCCATAGAGTGCATTAGTAAAGGATTTTGCAGCTTGGACAGGGTTATCCTTTAGCATGGGGGCTTTGAAACTTCCCACCTTGGACTTAAGTCATTTGAAGTTTGCTTTGGAAAAGTTTTTCACAGTGGTTTCTTTGACCGGTGGTGGTGGCGGAATGTGGATATCCAGAGTGATTAGTTTATGGTCAGATCTAACCAGCGAGAGACTTTACCTCCGGTGTGGAACACCGGTCGCCCATGTTGGTGATGACCAGGTCCAATATGTTGTCACCTCTGGTGGGGGTGTTGACCAGTTGATCCAGGGCGTTTGAGTTTATAAATTCTAGGAAATGTTGGGCAAGGGAGTTTGTACTTTAGTAGTTCTCCCAGTTAATGTTTGAGTAATTGAAATCACCCAATATCAGGGTGGTTGGTAGGACCTTTATGTTTCCTAGTGTTTCCAGGAATGCAGAGTGGGGGTCCTGGGACATGGTTGGTGATCTGTAGGAAGCTATAATTTGAATAGCAGTTTTGCCCATTGTTAGTTGCATGTGGATGATCTCTGAAGCATTGTGCTGTGCCACTAACCTGGAGGTGTGGGTATCCTTGACGAATTTGGATACTCCTCCCCCTTTTGTATTTCGGTCCGGGTTTTGTGGCCGAAATGTATGGTATGAGTTGTAGCCTGGTAGTGCTGGGGTGCTCTTTGGAGCCTTAAACCAGGTTTCTGTTACTGCACCTATATTGATTTCCTCCATACTGAGGAGTGCCTCGAGTGCGTGCATTTTGAGGTTTAGACTTCTGGCATTGAGTAACATTACTCTGTTTTTTGTTACTTGTGATATTTACGGCAGTTGGTTTGTCTTTTGAGCCTTGTCTAAAAAAGGCACTATGGGGGTGGCAAGTGTCTTGGCCAGTATTCAAAAGCCTAAGAGTGACAGGTACAAGCTGTCTCTAGCAAAGCAGCATGGCTTGTCAAGCATGTCATCCCAGGCTGACAGACAGTGGATCCCCTTTGACACCAGAAGCTTAGCCAATTGTTGAAATTGATCATTTTTTTCTCTGTACTGTGGTATCATTCTTGGTGAGGGCAGGATGCTACTCAGGGTCAGGGTCATACCAGCCTGGGCTACGTGATCAGAGAGCTCCTCCATGTCTCTCTTCATGTAGTCCAGGTAGGTATGGCTCGGGTCATTCACACCAACATGGACAATGACAGTCTCATATTTGTACTTGTTCTGGAGTGACCTGAGTGCGTGTGTTATGTGGCGGATCCTGGCACCCAACAGGCAGCTAACAGTAACCTTCTCCTTGTTCAGCCTAGTGAGTGGGGACGTCAGTGTACCTGACTATAGAGTCACCTATTAGTAGTGTGTTGGGTATGTTATTTTGCCTTAAGGGCTGTGATTGCATGGCACACTGGTTTTGTGAAGTATGTGTTTCATGGTGTGTGTTGGGGGGTGGAGGTTGCTTGGATGTCTGCTTCGGAGATCTCTGTTGCTTTTGCAGATTTTTATTTAGAGCCTCCGAGTATATGTTTGTGTATTTGTGTGTTTGTGCTGGTTTCATAGGTCTATGTGAGACTGGTGGTGTGATGCAAGTAATTCCCTTCTCCTCTTGACTGCCTGGTCCAGTGGTTTTGAGAGCTTAGCCTCCAGTTTAGCTGTATAATTGCATCTCTCACGTGTTTTAGTGTTTGGTGGAAGGAGGAGAGGGTTGTCTGTGTACATGAGGCAATTGTAACATTGCCTCAAAATGCCTAGATTCACCAGTTGGACTGGAGAGTACACCTGAAACTGCCCTTTGGACATGCCTAGATAGGTACAGTGAACCGTTTTACTGATTGGCTGGTAAGGTCGAATAGGGAGCCTTGTCCTTCTCTACAGTATGGGGGGAGGGTCTAGTGCTAAGGTTTATTAGTGCTTGCTATGAGTTTTGAGCAAGTGCCAGGATGAGAAGTGAATGGTTTGAGTGCTTAAGTTGAAAGTTTGTCTAGTTCCAAGGGAAAAATTGAAGAGTAGACTTTGTGGAGCTGGGAATAGTTATACCCTAGCTAACTGGCGCTGCCCGGCATGCAAAACCATTCAAATGCGGGTTTTATAGCAGGGAAATGAAAGAGATAGAAATGAGCCCAAAATGGCCAGTTTTGCAGTATTCCTATTCCTCCCTCCTACCCCATCTAGGACCTATGCTTTTCTGCCTTGTTTTTCCTTTCTGAATGGCATCCTTAGCTTTCTTTAGGGGGTGTCCAACCTTTTGGCTTGCTGGGGCCGCATTGAGTGAACAGAAATGGTCTTGGGGCCACATATAAAATATATCATATAGTTAACTCTTTTGTTGCTCCGGAAGACCACAGTCAACCTCCTGGCTGTACTGTAGGTGCATTTGAACCATGAATAAATGCCTAATATTTGCCTTAAAATTCTAATTATCATTCTAATTTTAATTCTCTAATCTAATAGTTAACTCTAACATCTTAGTTAATATATCTATCTATCCATATATATATATATATATATATATATATGTATCTATATATATATATATATATATATATATATATATATATATATATATATATATTTACAATAAACATATATTCACTACAGCACTAGCATTTCTCACTGGGAAAACCATTCCAGCAGTCCAACTACGTAAATTGTCAACATCAGCAGTCCTACAATACTATAATCCACAAAAATAACCCAACAATTTTGCAATAAAGTAAAGAATTCATATTACTGACTTAATAAAGCAATTCTGAATAAGCTACAAGAGGGTCTCACCCAAACAAATAACTGGTGCCAGAAATATGGCCTCAAGCTAAATGCCAAAAAATGCATCATCATCCCCTTTGAGGAGAGTGATGTCCCCACAAATTATCACATTAATAACAATGTTGTAAGCACACAATAAGTCATATGGTACTTGGGCACCCAGGTTCATAGAAACCTGACTTTTGACTAGAAATCTTTTTACATGGCCCACTTCATTAGTAAGGGTATCTCATCCATGGACAAGGAGGTCATAACATCCCCTGTATTCTTCCTTTACAAGAGCCATTATTGAGTGCAATGCCCTTTTTGGCATGTGCCTCAGCAAAACACCCTGCCAAAAGAAAGACTACAACCATTTCTGACAAAAAAAGGTCAAAGGACTAAGTTCACTTACTTATCCAAACAGACTAAAAAACTTTTTGCTTTCCTCTGTCTCTCACTGGCCCCTATAAATTTCATCATTGGCTTGCTTTCCAGGGTAAGAAAGATCCTGCCTTAAGAGACGTCCTCTACCTCAAATACTGGTTATACTTAAAACGCTCACTACAAAGACCACAGCCTTCACTGCAACATAAACAAGCCACTTTTTATGGACAGGTTTTTGACACAAAAACCTTCAACTTAACAGTATAGTTCAGCAACACGATGGCTGGATGGATAGCCATAAATGTAGTCCTTGGGTAAGTAGCATAGCCTTCATCAAACCAGATGGAAAATCCACATACTAACCTTTCCCAGCTGGATAGCTAAGATCTAATATTGGTTACTCAAGTCTAGTTGCCCAAGAAGAGGGGCATGTTTAACTAAGAATTCCATTTGCAAAATTATATTCAGTATACATATTAAATCTCTCTCTCTTACACACACACACACACACACACAAAAGCCCCTACTTTTAAAATAGGCACCCTCAGTAATCACATGACACCAACCCACTGAATGAAATTGTCTGGAAGTCAAAATATCTGAAAAAAAAATCATAATAGAGATGGATTCATCCATGTAATTTCCAACCACCAAAAGGACCATCAATAAATCTACAAACAACTGATCGGCAAAAAGTAAATCAATAAGAAAACCATAAACTATAATGCTACATATTGGTGTAAACATATAACTTGTGTCAATCCCCAGGTTAATCCATACCAAAAGATTGTTTCAGAGCTTCAGCTATGTACAAACAGCTTTCTCCTAAAAACTTAACTCATTGATATTTGCCTTGCTGTGATTATAACTGTAAAAAAAATGTTTTTAAGTTTATTCTGTACCTCAGTGATTCTCATTGTTACGAGATGTAATTTCTGCCATATTGTATGAGTACTACATCCATAATTTGCTGTCTCTCTCTCTCTCATGTATTGTATTATATTGTTTTGTGTTATTTTTGGAGCTTTTCTCCCAGGGCCTCTGCTGAAAATGGACCTGTGTCCAGTCGGACTTTCCCGGTAAACAAATGTAAAATAAAATAAAAATAAACTTCCCTCCAATCTAAAGCCATTTGACATTCAGACATTTTAATTTGTGCAGAAGTTACTCACAGACTGACAGTTTACTGAGCTGTAATGCTGACCTTCGCTTTTGAAAAAAACAAATTCCCAGACTTTGTCAATAGTTCAAAGTCTCGAGAGGATTATTTATTTATTATATATTTATTTATTTTTGGAAAACATCTTTAAAACTGTTAAACTGATTACACACACCCAGAAACACAGCAAAGTTATTGTGATTATGTAAACCACAGACTGCTGCAAGAAATCAAAAGTCACATTAGCACTCTATGCTTATGTCTGAACAGATGAATCATACCTGTCAATTCCAAAAGAAGTAAAGTAGCTTAATAAGAAGGTTATTTGCAAGGTTATATGGCAGTTTATATTGGAAATAAGCAGAGATATTAAAAAGGCTCTGTTTTTCATAATTATGCCGAAAAGTCTTCCAAGGTAAATACAACTTCTGATTTAGTATGGAACCATACCTCTCAACCTTAGAGCAAGAAATCTGGACAAAGCGAAAAATAAAAGTGGGACACAGGCCCAAAAATAGTTATGCATCACAGACACCATTGAAACAACTGTAGCTGCAAACATTATACATCACTTATAATCTTTCTATCCCATTATTGTCAAACATTATATGGCTCTTTCAGTCCTGCCTTCTTTTGCATCAAAGAAAACCATGCTTTGAAATGACAAATGCATTAAAAATAATAAATAAAACACATTGCATCAACATCCTGCAACTTCCTACCTGCAAGCAACCACAGAGCTTTCACTGAAGCTAGGGCTGCTTGTTTCCCCAGAATGACAGCTCTCCCTAATTAAGTCTAATGGTATACAATCTACCAGTATCTGGACTACCTGAAAGAAATTAAATTATGGCCTGTAAACTGAAAGTACGCTTTGTTTAATTAAACTATATTTCTAAGCCCACTTACTATATTTTTTCAGTAACATCCCAATATCCATTTCCAGGTCACTTTACAAGACATCGGCAGTGGTAGACTTGGCATCCTTCAGAACCCCACAGGCCCACGCTAATACATTGTCCATTAAATGTAAATATCCATCCACTGTAAATGGCAAGAAGCTATGTCTTAAAAAATCTACTTCTGGCATGCGTACCCAAGTATTAGGTTTGAAACAAAGAAACATATTCTCCATAGTCCGTAAGTCTCTGTCTTTAATAATCGTCTACTGTTGCAGCACTCCCAACACATAAGCACACACATACACATGCTGGCTTGCTGGGCCTAACGCACAACCTTCAACGAAGGTACGCCCATTCACGCTTGTCATCACACAGTAGACGCTCTAACTGAGAATCAAATGGGCAACGTCTAACTGTGAGGCGACAACGCTACCGCAGCACCACCACCGCAGTACCAATGAAAAAACAGTACTAGGTGCTTTTTTGTTTGTCTGAAAAAACAATACAATTTTATATACTACAGACCCACATAGTCAGTCCACTACTCCACTACTGACCCATTAACCCTAGGCTGCTGCCTCATTCTTACTCCCTGGAACTGCATTACCTTAGATGACTACTTTTATTTCCCAAGCAAAAGACACAAATTTGAAGATGAGGCAAAAATCCAGACATTCTTTGAAAATCCATACAGTTAAGAGGTATGAGTTCATGTTCAATACAACACTCTCCCTGTCAGGAAAGCCGCAATTTAATGAAAGTGTACTCTTAATGTATGATGTATGATGTATTTGTGAGCGAACATGCATCTCTCTCTGTCATGCACACATATACACACATACACACACACACTCTTCTTCTACTTTCACACACACAATTCTGCTTTCATGCATGCACTCACTCACTCCGTACTTATCTATTAACACAGGTAATCACTGTCTCTTTCAAAGGCAACAGTGGCAAATCCATACACGAGTCCCTCTTCAGCGAGAATGCACACACACACACACACACACACACGCACGCACACACACGCACGCACACACACACGCACATACACACGCACATACACACACACGCACATGCACACACACACGCACACACGCACGCACGCACGCACACACACACATATACACACACAGACATATACACACACACACATATACACACACACACACACACACATATACACACACACACACACATACATACACACACACACACACACATATACACACACACACACACACACACACACACACACACACACACACACACACTGATTGTTCGGTGCAAAATAATGGTGTAATTACACGGACCCTTTTTTGGCTCAAAAACAAAACTAGAAGGGTGCTTTGGTGCATGCACACAATGGCATTAGCATTACAGGTCACGGGAGCGAAAAACACAAAACAAAAAAAGTGTTTTGGGGCATGCATACATCGATGTTGCAGTTAGAGGTTGAGGGCCGCATGGAAGAGCTCTAAGGGCCGCAGGTTGGACACATCTATGTTGTCAAACTGTGGGATTCAGTTCTGAGGTGTGTGCATGCAGGATGTTCAGGTCGCCTCAGGCAGAGGATCCCTCATGTTGGAATACTGCAACATGGAAGAGAAGGACATCTATGGTTATGGTAAGATTTTACACAGCTATTTTGTACCTGTAGGGATACTTACAAGTCACCCTGCTTTGTGCTATACAGTTGTGATTTGTATTCAGAAAAAAACACTATTATTTGAACTTAAGCACTTAACAGCTGTATACAGTATTCAGCACTCTGTGGCCCATTGGTGTGGTGTATGATAGGGCACCATGTACCACTTCTGTAGTTCTGAGATGGTAGAAGTACTGTTAATATTTTGAGTGTCAAGAGCAAATTATCCGATCTGAACCTGACCAATTATTTTTTTGTAATTCTGTGGTAATTGAGTGCCCATATTAAACACCATCTTTAAAATAAAGGATGCTCTCGGGTATACTTGTTATCAGACCACCGTGAGATAGCAGTCTGTCCTGATATCAGATGTGAGGTGGTATGTTTTGAAGTCCTCAGGTCATGAGCAGCATTGAGCTGTCAGCTGATCAAAACTTGACTGTGAGTTTGGTAAAAGAGCAGGGAATCAGCTTGACAGACCCAGAAAAATCGGGTGTATATTAGAAGACCTAGGTGATCGAACACCTAAACATCGATCTTCTAATATCGAAAGCAAAAAATGGTGAACGGACGATTTAATGCAGGGAAAGATTTCCCTTGGCCGTTCGCCGGAGTTTGCTATTTCCCTACTGTTGAGCGATCTCGGAGTTGGTATATTTAGTTAGGTGGGGGTGTGGGAGGTGAAGCCCCCCCACTTAATTTAGATGTAAAGTAATGTTTTTTGTGTTGTGGCTGAGGGGACGTGTTTCCCTGAGGCGTTCGATATTGTACGGTTTGATATTAGAAGATCGATGTTTAGGTGTTCGATCACCTAAACATTCGGTCTTCTAATATAGACTTGAAAAATCAATTACACAGAAGAATATTCTGACATCTGTCGAGTGCTTATGTGTAGGCTAATATCAAATTCCACAATCTGGGGAGGTTTTTCCTTGCACCTGAAGAGATCGGGGATGTGGAATACTGTTCAACACCTTAGTTAACATACCCCCTCCTAATAATGCTTGTGGCTTAAAGGATGAGAATGCGTATCCAAGTAGCAGAAACAGAAGTTCATTTGCAGATTAGCTAGGCTCTCTGTTCATCTCTGAGTAGAATCAGTGCTCATCTGTATTGAAAGGAGCAAGTCTGGGTGATCTGAACCTGTGCAACTCGTACAGATGGTTTACCAGTTGGGTTGGATTGCATGGCTAGGCTTAACACTTGGCACAAAGTAAAGTTGGCCCTGGTTGTTTAGCCTAGTTTATACCTGTGAACTTATGAACATCTCAGTAACCGAGTTGGTGGGGAACAGCTATGGCCATTCTGTACTTCTCAGGGCAGTAACCCTCAGACCTGAAACTGGGTATCAGCAGCAAGTGTGGAGTGAGCTTGGTAAGGCCATTGAGGATGGATTTTTTGGATTGTCACAGATGTTCTGGCAAAGTATCTGGTGACTCAGGAAGGGGGAGATGGCATGTTACCCAGGCTGTTCTCAGCTGGGTTGGAGAAATGCTTACCTTGACTGATGGCATTATCAGGTGGTAAAAGAGGAAGACTCAGCCTTGTGGGTGCCCTCCTCTGATGACGCAGTATCAAAAGCACCTGATGAAAATAGGTCCATTTCTGTAGATCAGGTCACTATGCTGAGTAAAGAGTAACAGACTGCTAAGGTTGCAGATGTGGGCTAGATCCTCCCAAAAATACTGAAGGCTTTAAAACATGGTTAGGATGACATTTTAATGCATCTTTTCAGTGTTATGTAGAAAGTGAGGTTAGTTCCTCTGGATTGGAAACTGAGACGGTTGCAGCCCTCCCCCCTTTTAGTAAGCGGACTGGAGGGGGAGTTCCAATTTTACAGAGGGGGGTTATACTTCAGTCTCTCTGGGAAATTCTACATCACAATGGCCAAAAGGAGATAGTCCAATAGTCGAGCCCCTGATTCAAAATAAACAATTTAGATTTCATCCAGACATGGAAGAGTTGGATCCACTGTCTCTATTTACATACATTAGAGAGGCCATGGAAAGTGGTGGAACTGACTGCTTATGCTTTATGGACCTAGAGAAGACATGTGATTGCATACTCCACAATATTTTCTGGGAGGTATTACAAAAGTATGGGGTCCCAGGGGGGGCTTTTGCTGCTGTCCATTTACTACTTGTAGCCGAGGATTAAGAAATGTGTCTGCAGTCCTGATGTTAAATCATATACAATCAGGTTGACTGCATGACTCCTTCAAGGCTGTGTCATTTCTCAGTTTTTGTTTATTTTCATGGACAGGATATCAAAGGTGTGGGTTAATATCCTTTTTGCATCTTTATTGTTTGCAGATGATGATTTCCTATTAATATCAAGTGACTACGATGTCCAGTATGAGCTGAAGTGGTTCACTGCCATATGTGAAGCAGCTAGTGTGAAGTTCAGAGCATCTGCATCAGAGGCCATAATTCTACAAAAGAATGCACTGATCTCTACAGTTGAGGGAGGAGAAGCTATTTTAAGTGAAACAGTTTGTGTCTTAGTTTTCATTCACAAGTGATGGTAGAGGGGATCAGGAGATTAACCAGCAGGTGAGTGCAGCAGTGGAGGTACTTACTGTAGAAGTGATGACTGACTCATAGGATGAAGGCCCACTATGTTCCCATCTTTGCTTGTGGCATAAAGGATGAGGTTACATATCCAAGTAGCAGAATCAGAGTTCCTTTGCAGATTAGCTGGGCTCTGTCTTAATCTCAGAGTAGAACCAGTGTTCATCTATATTGAAAGGAACAAGACTGGATGATCTGAGTGTGTGCAACTCCTACGGGTGGCTTACCAAGCATGTTCCACTGAGAGAAGGCCCAAAGGTAGACATGCTGCCTTGATTATGTCTGTCAGCTTCTGTAAGGCATTGCAGTTGGTGACAGCTGTCACCTTGTATAAGCCATTGCTATCATGGGTGACGTCTCTCAGTTTGTGTAAGTTATTTCAGTTGTGGGTGACATCGCTAGGTTGTGTAAGTCATTTCAGTTGTGGGTAATATCTCTCATCTTGTGTAAGTCACTGCACTCATGGGTGATATCAGTATGTAAAGCTTTGGCTGATGTTTCTGATCATCAACTTAACTTGAAAACCATACTGAGAAGTTGCATCTGAATGCCTTAAATCTGGAACAGGATATGGAGGTACACTGTATAGTGTGAAGCCTTTGCATGGGTGCTTATTTTTTTTTTTTTTAAGTGTTATAAAATCATGTTGCTTAAAATATCTAACGTAGTGTTTTTATGATGATTTGATGTATGCATTGCCAGCTTGTTAAGGTCTGCCTTACTTTGTTCATGGCTAGTCTTGCTAAATGATTAGCTTGATGTCCTTCAAGGATGCATCTGCAGTCCTTACAAATGGGTTGTCCTGTCGTCAGGCAGCCCTTCGGTCGGCCGGATTCCAAAGTCTGGGTCTGGCCTCGGCTGGTGTCGCACTTCACCCGACGTCATAGCTGCAGTTATTCGGGTATAAAGGCATCAGCCGACACCATTTTCCCCAGTCTTTCTTGCCACGTGGCGCCCGAAGCAGAAGCTGTTCGCAAGTGCCGGTCGGTCAGAACCAGAGATTACTACTACGAATCGTCTACTACCGAAGACTTCTAAAAGCTAAGTACCCGTTGGGGACTCTTTCTTGCCTCAGCCGATGTCAGAAAAAGTGAATAACTGTTTAACTTGTGGGAAACAAATACCTCATAAAGATTTCCACTCTTACTGCTTACCTTGTTTAGGCCCAGACCACGACGTAGCAGCTTGTCTAGCCTGTGCTTCTTTTAACCGACGGACGCTTAGACGTCGGTCGGAATTTGCTGAGGAGTTTTTCGGCTCCGATTTTGCTTACATTATGCCGTCGGATCCTCCGACTACGCAAATATCTAAAAAGCACAAGGAAAAGGACTGACACTCGCGGTCCGCGGTTTCGGCCGAAACCGCGGTTAAGCCAACCGCGAGTGTCTCGGTTTTGGCTGAAACCGAGCAAGCGGTTCTTCCTTCAGCCGAAAACTTACCTCCTAGCGAGGCCTCTTCCAACCTGGTGGAATCGGCTTCTGAAATCACTCCTGCTCTTAGTTTCTCAGGAATTATCTGACACTATCCCCTTGGATATTTCTACCCCTGCACGTGGAGCTGCTAGGCCACCTGCATCCATGTCCATTAAGGCCTTTGCCAGGGCCAAAGCAGCTAAAACTTCTAAAACTGTGCCTGCTAAGATCCCCTCTCACAGGCCTAGCTCTAGTTCACAAATGCTTAGTTTAGCAGAGGACCTCATTTCTTTAATCCGGGGATCCCAACCTCAACCTCAACCTGACAGGGCCTCTCACCCACCTCCAGAGAAGAGGCCTAGAGCAGAGCCCCCTGAGCCTGTTTCAACAGATGATTCCGATAACACAAACCCTCCAGAGACTCCTTTCTCCCCTTATGAAGACTCTGATGCTGAAGAGTCCATTCCTTCTGCCTCTCCGCCTGAGGAATTTTCCTTTGGGGAAACCTTGCATGCCATGAGGGAACAATTTCAGTGGCAGGGCCAGGATTTTTCAGACTCCAGAAAAAGGCTTAGAACCTTTCTGCATTTACCACAACATAGGCCTTTAGCCATACCTCCAGTTCTTTCTGTTGTAGATGATGCATTTAATGATGCTTGTACTGCTCCTGATTCTCTACCTCCGGCCCCTGCTAAGCCCGACAGGTACTACAGGGTCCCGGACACGCATCACCATTTGTAGAAGGCTCCCTTTGCAGATCCCGAGACTATCTCCCAGGGCTCTAAGGCTGTAGCAGCTTCCTCTGCCAAAAACCCCCTCCCCTCTGAAAGGGAATCCAGGTCCTTAGAGAGATGGGGTAAAAAAGTTTACACTTCTGCTACTCTTTCAGCTCTTTCAGCTAGGGCCTTGAACTGTCAATTCCACATGATCCAGTATCAAGAATTTATGCTAGACCAGTTAAACAAAAAACTGTCCTCGGATGAACCATTAGACAAAAAATCTGTTCAGGAAATGGTACATAACATTCAGCAAGTCAGTAACCATTCCCTAAAATGCGGCTATGATGCACTGGAGGCTTCCTTTAGATCAGCCATGACTGGCACAGTTATCAGAAGGCATGCGTGGTTAAAAGAGAAGGCCTTACCAGACCATGTCAAATCAAAACTACTAGATGCTCCCATGGACAAGATCAATTTGTTTGGCTTTCTTGCACAACAGGTGCTGAAGAAGATGGAAGAGAAGGCAAAATCTGTCCAAACAGTGAAGGATTTCTTACAGGTCCAACCTCCAAGGTTTAGCAGGAATTGGCCCTCCAAGAATTGGTCCTTTCCAGACTCCTCCAGAGCTCAGAGAGGCAGGAATAGGCGTTCAAGAGGCAGAAGCCAATCCAGGGGGTGCCTACAGGGGCCACCAGTGGCAGGGTAACAACCAGCGAGGTGCAGCCACAGCCACCACCACTGCTACAGGACAATCACAGTGACTTGGCTCTAGCACCGCCTACCAGGGAACAACTAGAAGCACCCTTGGGCGGAAAGCTAGCTTTATTTTCAGTAAACTGGCATTACATCACAAGAGACAAGTGGATTTTGCAGACAATAGACCAAGGTTACAGGTTTCACTTCCATACTCTACCAGGGAAGAGAGGAATGCCAAACCTACCTCCAAATCAAAAGGCAGAAGCTCTAAAACAAATAACTCAATTATTAAGGATGAGAGCTGTGGAAAAGGTACCATCTATGGAGCAAGGACAGGGATTTTACTCCAGGCTCTTCCTGGTACCAAGAAAAGAAAGCAAATGGAGACCTATTCTCGACCTGTCCGCTTTAAACACATTCCTCATTGTTCCAAAATTCAAAATGCTGACCCTACAGCAGCTTCTTCCCATGCTGGGCAAGGAGTCTTGGCTGGTAACTCTAGATCTCAAGGAGGCATACCTGCACGTCCCCATATGACCAAATTGCAGAAGATACCTCAGATTTCTTGCAGGATCAGAGCATTATCAATTCTCAGCATTGCCCTTTGGCTTATCTACTGCGCCCAGAGTGTTCACGAAATGCCTGGCATCAGTAATTGCTCATTGCAGGCTACAGGGAATCCAAATCTACCCTTACCTGGACGACTGCCTGATACAAGCGGACAACAAAAACAAGCTAGCAGCAGACTTGAAAAGGGTCATTTACCTGCTACAAGCTCTGAGATACACAGTCAATATAAAAAAGTCAAGACTGATACCATCCCAAAGGATAACCTTTTTGGGTGCAGAGCTGAACACAATGAAACAAATGGCATTCCTAACAGTAGAAAAACAGGAGCAACTCCCTCTCTACTTCTTGGCATTAACAAAGCAGAATCATCTAACAGCAAGAAAAGTCCTGCAAGCCTTGGGTTTCATGGCATCCTGCATAATATTGGTTCCACATGCCAGACTACATATGAGAAAGTTACAGTGGTACCTAAGGAATTTATGGTCTCAGCACAAGCACAGCCTAGAAACCCAAATTCCAATAATTCCATGCCTGAAGCAAGAATTCCAATGGTGGGCTCAGGCCTGTCAATCAAACAAAGGATTGCCTTTCCACAGCACACAACCAAGCCAAACCATCACAACGGACGCCTCAGACCTCGGTTGGGGGGCCCACATACTGGACAAGTGCATTCAAGGTTTATGGACTCAAGACCAGCTGCACTTACACATAAATCAAAAGGAAATGCTGGCAGTAAAACTGGCAATTCAGGCATTCAGACCATTTCTTCGACAAGGTCAACTGTTGATAAGGACAGACAACACCACAGTTATGTGGTACATCAAACAGGGAGGCACACATTCATACCCTCTATGCCGGATGGCAATGGACCTCTGGAATGTGGCTCTGAGCTACAACATTCAGTTACAAGCGATTTTTGTACCAGGAAAAGAAAACATTCTAGCAGACATACTAAGCAGAACTACCACGGATGCCCACGAATGGATGCTGCATCCGGACATCTTCAAAACAATTACAAGAAACTGGGGGCTCCCACAAATAGACTTATTTGCATCCCCACGCAATCACCAATTAAAGAAATTCTGCACAAGGACGTACCACCCACTTGCTTGGAAGGTGGACTCCCTATCTTTCAGTTGGAAAAACCTGACAGCATATGCATTCCCACCACTTCCTTTGATGCACAAGGTGCTATTGAAGATCAAAGAGGACCGTCCAAGGATCATTCTGATAGCTCCAGACTGGCCAAGACAACATTGGTACCCATTACTGAGGAGCATGTCTCGGGAACAAATATGGCCTCTACCCCTTGTTCCCCTGCTGTTAACACAGAACAACTACAACACCCTGCATCCAAACCTGAAAACACTGCAACTGACTGCCTGGAACATTGCATAAGAACAAATAACCCAATTTTATCCCAAAGGGTTAAAGACATTATCTTGGAGGCTCGCAGACCCTCAACAAGAAAAAATTATTCAGCAAAATGGAAAAGATATTTCATTTGGAGTACTGCAAAAGGAGAAAATGTGTCACTGGTAAACATAGCCAACATCCTGGAATACTTGGCAGAGCTCTTCCACAAAGGCCTGTCCTATTCTTCCATCAAGATTCATGCATCAGCTATTTCAGCAGAATACGACTTGGATCCTCCAGTCTTCTCACATCCTCTGCTCAGGCAGTTTCTGAGAGGAATTAAAAACGTAAAACCGCCTAGGAAGCCACCATTGCCATCATGGGACTTGAACTTTGTGCTAGAAAAATTGACACTTCCTCCTTTCGAACCAGCAGCAACAGCAGAATTACAGTACTTATCATGGAAAACTGCTTTCCTGTTGGCAATCACTTCAGCAAGAAGGGTATCTGAGCTACAGGCACTAATGGCAGTACAGCCCTTCCTGATCTTCCATCAAGATAGAGTATCCATGAGAACTAATCCTACTTTTATGCCTAAGGTGGTCTCCAGAGTATCTTTGAATCAGGCTATCCACCTACCTACATTCTTCCCCAACCCACAGAACAGGGGAGAAAGGCTGTTGCATACCTTGGATGTGCATAGACAATTATGCTACTACCTGGACAGGACCAAGGGCAATAGGAAAACTGACCAGCTACTGGTAGCATATGCAACAGGAATGGAAGGAAAAGCAATTTCAAAACAGACAATCTCTAAGTGGATAGGAAATTGCATTAGATTTTGTTACTCCTACCATGGAAAGAAGACTCCAGAAAACATCAGACCTCACTCTACAAGGGCTACAGCCACTACCACAGCTTTTCTACGAGGAGTGGCTACCAAAGACATTTTAGAGGCTGCTACTTGGAGCTCCGTGCATACATTTGCCAAGCATTATAATTTACCTTTATACTCCAGATCCCGAGCAGGTTTTGCCACTGCTGTTTTGCAAGGGATCTTAACTACACCATAATTTTATTTCTCCTCCTCCCCCAGTTTGGCTATGGTATTCTACCCATTTGTAAGGACTGCAGATGCATCCTTGAAGGACATAGTACAGTTTTGTACCTACCATAAATGTAGATGTCAGATAGGAATGCATCTGCAGTCAGGATTACCCACCCTCCTTCCCCTCTGTGGTACTCCTAGGGTATTTGCCCATCTTGTAGCTAGCTGGGGGAATCTATTATGGTGTATTTGTTTGTCTATATGTACATACATGCCTATTTTTTGTTTACTTTCTACTATTTGGAATCATTTGCATTTATCCAAATTTAGCCTTCCTAGAGGGCACCTGGCATCTGGGGCAAGAAACACTGAGGAAAATGGCGTCGGCTGATGCCTTTATACCCGAATAACTGCAGCTATGACGTCGGGTGAAGTGCGACACCAGCCGAGGCCAGACCCAGACTTTGGAATCCGGCCGACCGAAGGGCTGCCTGACGACAGGACAACCCATTTGTAAGGACTGCAGATGCATTCCTATCGGACATCTACATTTATGGTAGGTACAAAACTGTACTTTCTTAATGTTGTATCCCTGACAGTAGTTAATTAGATGCTCTTGCGTAATATTTGGTTATTCTAGTACATGCTTAACTCTGATTAGTGATTGCGGGTGCAAATGAAGATTCTTTCATAAGGCAGAAATGCAAAAAATGAAATGTTGCTGCTATAGTGAGAACCCAGGAGGGAGGGGAGCTTTTTCACTTGTTTTGCCACAGATCGGCAAGAGATGGTTAGCAGAGAGTTACACTAAAAGTGTGATCTATAGATGTTAGTGTACATTCCAAAGGACCAGAAAAGCACGAAAGAGACCTCATCCACAACCCCCATCAGAAAAAGAGGAAAAGAAAATAAATGTACTTCTTTCTGTTACCTACAATCCCATATGTTGCCTACCTCTAAACACTGATATATTTACATTTTTTGTTTGTTTTTATTAACTGAGCAAGTCAGCTGGTTCAAGGACCATTTTCAGTCATGACTCGAACTAAAAAACAGCCTTAACACAATGATATAAATGACAAAAATGGAATCAGTATTTCATTTCAGTGTGAAATCATATAGCGAAAGCACATGCCTGTATACTCATGTAATGCGCTTTAAGTTTCTACTACATATGGAAACATTAGCAAACTCCTTCTGTGAAATTAAAGTAAAGCCGTCAGTAATGGTAATGGAGGTCAGCAGTTGTTTCCCTTCTTGACAACAGGTAAATGTTGGTACTAAGGAGCAGCAGCCAGTGCATACAAATGTCACAAATTGTCGTCATGAATAAAAATGTCAGCACACAACTAATGTACTCTGTATTTACCAAGTTAAAACTGAAGACATCTTAAGATATCACCAACAGAAAAGCCCTGACAAATACTCCCTGACTTGAAGGAGGGTTAGGGGGAAGGAGCAAATGGTTCTTAGGATCTCTCTGTTTAGCCTAAAGTTACAAAATGTGAGACATACAGATCAGAGAGCCCAGCTGAATAAACATATCCTCCTTTCTAAATTATTTTATAGTTCAGTAGTTGCACCATTTAATCAGTACTACTAAAACAGTTTTGTGACTGGGACACTGTGTCCTAACAACAGTAACAGCTTTCCATAGCATGCAGCATTGTACCTAACTTGACTTACCTTCAGCTAAAACAAACTGCATACAGTTGACCTTTTGTCAGAATTTTCTGCTTCCTGGTAAAGGTGAAAGCAACAGTCTTTTAAGGTAACACTGTTTCATTTTTATGCATCCATATTGACACTTGCACGTTGTTACAACAGAGTAAATTTTGCATATCAAAGTATTGCATTTAGCTGCTATCAGTTATCCATGACCATTTTAACGAACTGAAGGAGCCAAAAAGCAAGGTGTTAATCCCTCCAGTCATTATTTTATAGGCAGTGAGAAATGCAATTATTTTTAACAGCATTTAAGCATGATCCTCTGTGTATATCCCTTTGCAAATCCGAAGACTTAGAAAAAGCAAGATGTTTTAAATAGGTTCATAGATACTTGCTAGGCTATTCATCTGTGAGGGTCTTAAGAAGCCTAGTCTTACATTCCCGTGGCAGCTTTTATTCCTTGTATTTTAAATGCAAATAACCTGAAGGTGGGCAGAATAAAGATATTGTTGGGACATTTATTTGTTGCCCCTGTCCATGAGGGACAATAGTGTTAAACTGGGAATAAATTTGAGGGTTCCTATCCATTCATTCAAGTTACATTTGAATAGAGTAAGAAAAGTACTTCACTTTATATGGAGTGAAAGACTATTCCATAGAAGAGATGTTGTCTGTAAAACTTACCTATCCCTTGCTTGCTTGCGTCTTTCGGCTTTTCCCGGTTAGGGGTCGCCACAGCAGAACTCCGGTCCGTTAATGATTGGCAGTTGATTTTTACATACCAGCTTGCCAGGCCTGACGCACAACCTTCAACGAAGGTACGCCCATTCACGCATGTCTCAAGCAGAAGACGCTCTAGCTGAGAATCGAACCGGACAGCGTCTTACTCTGAGGCGACAATGCTACCTCAGCACCACCACCGCAGTAATACTTACCTATCCCTATGTGTTCTATTTATGTAGCAGAAGAGGTTGAGATCCCTTGAGCTGGTGTTCATGTCACCATTGGACTTGTGAATGTGTAATAGGTCTCATAGGACAGGGTCTGCTAAGAGTATATACATGAGGCAGTGGTTGTCTTTTAGAAGCCTGTATAATACTGACAAGATGGCATAAGGCTTTGAGATGGTTTGCATGGTGTTTGTGATTCAGGTTCTTGATTTTTTTAGTGAGATAGCATTGTAGTCAAACCAGTAAGTATTTGGACAGGTATATACCAAATGGGTTATTATATTCAATAACTGGCCTGATGAGAGCAGAGTACAGTGAATGGTTACATCCATGGACCTGGATGCCATACCTTAAGCCGTGTGATGAAGGACTTCCTTACAGTATTGGATGCATAGTGATTAAAGGGTGGTTCATTGTTGACAAATATTCCCAGGTCTTTGATTACAGGATCAACTTCAAGGGGTGTGTGGATCTAATAGTTACAAAGGAAGTTGTACTTGCCAAAGGATACAACTATACATTTCTTAGTGTTTAGTTTTAATTCATGGTTTTGACACAGTCTACTTGTTTGGAAAAGGCCTTCTTGGAGGATTTTTGTATCTTCTGTGGAGTTTGTAATGGCATCATCATCTGTAGACTTGGTCAGCCATAAGCCTTTGTTTTGATGTCCAAGAAGTAAATGCAAGACGGGAGTGACCCTCAGAATTAACTCTAGGGTACTCTACTAGTAACAATTTTATTAGAGGAGCTAGAGCCATCTACCCTAATTTCTTGGTTCTGCTTGTGAACCAGTTTGCTGGCCAGGAAGTTACATATGGATTTACATTTAGTTAGGTGAATTTATCTGCAATACGCGAGTGTTGAATGGCTTTGTGAGGTCTAGATATGCAGTGAATACTGATTTGCCCTTACCCATTCCTTCATTTACCTGCTCAAAGAAGCTGACCGACTTAAGCAGGCAGGATCTGCCCTTGAACAATCCAAACTAGTTTGGGTAGAGAGTTTGTAGGTTAGCTTTGTCCTTGTACATCAACTTCATAATGATCCTTTCCGTAGCCTTATAGATGAGGCTCTTCAGGCTTACATGTCTATGATTACCTGGGTTTATTGATTCCCTACCTTTGTTCAAGTGGATGACTGTTGCTGTCCTCCATTTATCTGTCACAAAGTCTTTTTGGAGGCTGATATTGAATAACCTCTGTAGGTTGTCTGGTAGGTCATGTTTCAGACTGATTAGTAGGCAGACCAGTGTATTATCCAACCCCATATAAGTAGTGTTCTTATCTTAGATAGCATCTTGAGGACTTGTTCATGAGGAAATATGTGGGGGTGTAGATGCAGGTATGTGAGGGGGTGTAGATGCAGGCATGTGATCTGGGAATGTAAGTGGGGGTGTTTGAACTAAATGTGTCCACTCCATAGATTTGCTATGTTTTCTGATTCTGAGTATGTGATATTCTTTAATGTTAGGTGGTCTTAGTGCTGAGCATTGTGTCTTAGATTTCTGGCATAGCTAAAGGTGGCATTTTGGTTATCCTTCACCTTGGTGGCTATTCTTACCTTGTATCTGGCTTTGGTTGATTTGATCAGGGCTGAAAGTTCCTTGTTAAGTTTAGCAAGAACATTGTTGGCATCTTGAGAGTTAAATTTAGTTTTGTAGGTTCAGAGCAAAGATATACCAAGTCTACTCTGAATTGTAAAATCATGTAGGACTAGGGATTCTGATTTTCACAGATGAACTGTAAAACGAAAATGCAGTGTTGCTTACTGAGCTAATCGTGGGGATTAAACACAGTATTCAGACACATTGGAGGTATGTACCATCCTTGCACAATAAATTAGATTCGTAGAATAGCTTATATGAAAATTAAAAACACTGAGCTAATTGAAAGTCGTTTCATGGGAAAATGAAGCTTACAGAAAGAAACATGCACATTATTAACGTATCCGCTAGAGGGAAAGATTAAAAATATAATGAACTGTGGTTGATAACTAGCAGAATTAAGGTTTTAAGTATATTTTAGGAAGGTCTGTCAGAAGTGGGGATAAGAACGTTTACTTTTTGAGACAGTTACAATTGTGACACCTTCCTTAATGTGTATAATATCATATTTATGCATGTTGACCATGTGAGTCTAACAAAACATAACATAGCAAAGTGTAGCAGTCTGTAGCTAGAAGTTATTAAGAGATGAGTCAGTAGTGAGTGCTATAGTTTATAGTAGCACACACTTTACACCCCTGAGTCTGTTATTGAAGACCATTTTGGAGATTGTACATGAATGTTTTGGAGAAGGAAGCTACTTTCCTTTTTTTCAGTACAACAAAATGTACATTTTCCAACTACTTTAGTATCTTTTAGAGAGTGAAAATGTAATCTTTGTAGAATATACTGTTTTCAGTTTCAATGCATTGAGTTTGCCAGCCTTGCTTCTTTTATGTTGCATAGTAGAAAAAGTCTTTATCCCACTTGTTTTTTTTATCCAGACACAGGAAGAGAGGTTTGCCCAGACATTGTTGAAGAGCCAGTCTTTGTAAGGCAAAATTTCTATAGTAATTGATGTGGTCTGTGATGGAGAGCAACTGGTTTGGATATCTGAGATCTATACATTTGCTGTAATTAATTATAAAGGTTGGGGAAGGTTTTGCACCTGGATGTCTGTCATTCAAAAACCCAGCCACTGGAGATGCACAAGCCAGTGCATTTCTTTGTGCCAGTCCCAAGGCCGGATAAATGGGAGGGTTGTGTCAGGAAGGGCATCCGGCATAAAACTTGGCCAAATCATTCATGCGGACACCAGTAAATATATACATACCGGATCGGTCGAGGCCCAGGTTAACAATAACCGCCACCAGTGCTGTTAGCCAACAGGGTGCTGGCAGAAATTGGGCTACTGTTGGCCGAAGGAGGAGAGGAGGGTGAGGGCATGGCCGAAGGCAGGAAGAGAGGAGAAAGGCTAGGACTGTGGTAGTGAGGGTCAGAACTTTGAATATTGGTAGTATGACTGGTATAGGGAGAGAGCTAGCCGATATGATGGACAGAACAGTTGGTATATTGTGTGTGCAAGAGATCAGGTGGAAGGGGAGTAAGGCTTGGTGTATCGGAGGTGGGTTCAAATTGTGTTATGGTGTGGATGGGAGGAGAAATGGCGTAGGACTTATCCTGAAGGAACAGTATGCTAAGAGTGTTTTGGAGGTGAAAAGAGTGTCGGGTAGAGTGATGTTTATAAAGCTGGAAAGTGATGATGTAATGTTGAATGTTGTTAGTGCATATGCTCCACAAGTTGGGTGTCCGATGGATGAAAGAGAAAAATTTTGGGGTGAGCTGGATGAAGTGGTGATGACGGTACCCAAGGGTGAGAGAGTGGTGATTGGAGCAGATTTCAGTGGGCATATTGGTGAAGGGAACAGAGGGGATGAGGAAGTGATGGGTAGGTATGGTGTTAAACAAAGAAATGCAGAAGGTCAGATGGTAGTGGATTTTATGAAAAGGATGGACATGGCTGTGGTGAATACGTATTTTAACAAGAGGGAGGATCATAGGGTGACATACAAGAGTGGAGGAAGATGCACACAGGTGGATTATATTTTATGTGGGAGGGCCAGTTTGAAGGAGATTGGAGACTGTAAAATGGTAACCTGGGAAAGTGTAGTTAGGCAGCCATAGGATGGTGGTTTGCAAGATGACGTTGGTGATCAAGAAGGAGGAGGAGTGTGAGGGCAGCACCAAGGATCAAATGGTGGAAATTAAAAAAGGGCAATTGTGAGGTGGAGTTCAGGGAAGAGTTGAGACAGGCACTGGGTGGCAGTGAAGAGTTACCAAATAGCTGGGTAACTACAGCAGAGCTAGTAAGGGAGATAGCTACAAAGGTGCTTGGTATGACATCTGGACAGAGGAAGGAAGACAAGGAGACCTGGTGTTGGAATGAGGAAGTACAGGAGAGTATACAGAGAAGGAGGTTGGCAAAGAAGTGGGATTGTCAGAGAGATGAAGAAAGTAGACAGGAGTATAAGGCAATGAGGTGCATGGCAGAGAGAGGTGATTAAGGATAAGGCATATAAAGAGTTGTATGAAAGGTTGGACACTAAGGAAGGAGAAAAGGACCTGTACCAATTGGCTAGACAGAGGGACAGAGCTAGGAAAGATGTGCAGCAGGTAAAGGTGATAACGGATAATGAGGGAAACATACTCACAAGCGAGGAGAGTGTGTTGAACAGAATGAAAGAGTACTTTGAGGGGTTGATGAATGAAGAGAATGAGAGGGAGAGAAGGTTGGATGATGTGGGGATAGTGAATCATGAAGTGCAATGGATTAGCAAGGAAGGAAGGATAGCTATGAAGAGGATGAAGAATGGAAAGGCTGTTGGTCTAGATGACATGCCTGTGGGAAGCATGTAGGTGTTTAGCTGAAATGGCTGTGAAGTTTTTAACCAGATTGTTTAATGAAATTTTGGAAAGTGAGAGGATGCCTGAGGAATGGAGAAAGTGTTTTGGTACTGTTTTTTTTAAGAATAAGGGTGATGTGCAGAGCTGTAGTAACTGCAGAGGGCTTAAAGTGATCAGTCATAGCATGAAGTTATGGGAAAGAGTAGTGGAAGCTAGGTTAAGAAAGGACGTGATGATTAGTGATCAGCAGTATGGTTTCATGCCAGGAAAGAGCACTACAAATGTGATGTTTGTTCTGAGATTGTTGATGGAGAAGTACAGAGAAGTTCAGGAGTTGCATTGTGTTTTTGTAGACTTGGAGAAAGCATATGACAGGGTGCCTAGAGAGGAGTTGTGGTATTGTATGACGAAGTTGGGAGCGTCAGAGAAGTATTTGAGTGGTACAGGATATGTACGTGGGTAGTGACATTGGATATGTGACAGTGGTGAGGTCTGCAGTGGGAGTGACTGATGCGTTTAAGGTGGAGGTGGGATTACATCAAGGATCAGCTCTGAGCTGTTTCTTACTTGCAATGGTGATGGACAGGTTAACAGACGAGCTTGGACAGGAGTCCCCGTGGACTATGATGTTTGCCGATGACATGATCTGTAGTGAGAGTAGGGAACAGGTGGAGGAAACCCTGGAGAGATGGAGACATGCTCTAGAGAGAAGAGGAATGAAGGTCAGCAGGACTAAGACAGAATATATGTGTGTGAATGAGAGGGAGGATAGAGGAATGGTGAGGATGCAGGGAGTAGAGGTGGCGAAGGTGGATGAGTTTAAATACTTGGGACCAGTCGTTCAGAGTAATGGTGAGTGTGGAAGAGAGGTAAAGAAAGAGAGTACAGGCAGGATGGAGTGGGTGGAGAAGAGTGTCAGTAGTGATTTGTGACTGACTAGTACCAATAAGAGTGAAAGGGAAGGTCTCCAAGAGGGTAGCGAGACCAGCTATGTTATATGGGTTGGAGACTGTGGTATTGACAAAAAGGCAGGGGTTAGAGCTGTATGTGGCAGAAGATGTTAGGATTTGCACCGGGTGTGACGAGGGTGGACAGCATTAGGAATAAGTATATTAGAGCGTCGGCCCAGGTTGGAAGGTTTGGAGACAGACAGAGAGGCAAGATTACTTTGGTTTGGACATGTGCTGATGAGGGATGCTGAGTATATTGGGGAAAAAGATGCTAAGGATGAAGCTACCAGGTAACAGGAAAAGAGGAAGCTCTAAGATAAGGTTTGTGGATGTGGTGAGAGAGGACATGCAGGTGGTTGGTGTGACAGAGCAAGATGCAGAGGACAAGAAGAAATGGAAACAGATGATCCACTGTGGCGACCCCTAACGGGAACAGCCGAAAAGATGATGTTGTCTATCATTCAAATGATGGCACTTTTATCACATGGTGAACAATCAAATGAAAAGGACTGAAATAACTTTTGCTGATAGTGGAGTTTTATTTTTCTCCACAGTTGTGTGACCTTGGAGTACGTATATTTTATGTTCTTGGGTAGTTGCAACTTCTGAGGCTAATCAAAATTTGTATTACTGATTTTCTTTCAAACATTCAGTACTCTGTGAAAGACCCATTGATCACTTGACATGTATCCCCATTTCTTAGGAGTCCACGTTTTTTAAAAAGACGTGTGTATCTATTTTCAATACTATGGAACTCCACAGAGGCCATTTTTGGAGTCCCATCACACTTCTCAAGATTCTGCAAGTTATAACGTCAGCAAATTCATTATAGACATTAAATGCTTGTGCTGAAGGTCGTGCCCCCTGATACTTTGCATCTGAGGAGGCTTCCGTTATTGCCTCAGCCAAGCTATGCCTCTGAAGAGGTGTGTGGCAAGTAGGTTAATAGATATTGTGTAAACTGTTACATGAGGGGAGCAGTACAGAGATGGGCATCTTAGTTTATACAGAGAAGATATAATTAAACCTGTAGTAGTAGCACACTTGATAAACTCAGTAGGTGTTGAAATTCAGAAAGTGTTGGTGTGCTGAGGGAAAAACAAAACCTCTTTCAGTGTATCCGGTTTAAAACAAGTGTGGGAATGCAGGTTGCAGCAGAAGAGGGTATCCTGAAAAATAAAGAGTATCTAATAATGGAGTATGGAATTTTAAGTACTAACTAACCTTGTTTCATGAAAAAGGTGGAGATTCTTTGCAACCAGCATTCAGAAAAGATGGGGGTGGTGAGTAAACACCAAATTTGTATGAACAACGAAACAAAAAAGGTCGTTGAGTTCAACAGAAATGGATTAGGCAAAGTGAATAAATTCTTGGAATAAACAGCTATGAATGTTGCATCCTAAATCTGTAAGAGCACAGAATTAGCGAGGTGTCAAAATGACTTTTTCTTTGGATCCTTGTGCTTTTACTTTGTAATATGTCATATACTCCTGTTGTACTTTGTGTACTGTTATGCAAGCTATATGCCACATATTGTGTGTGCTTTTCTTGCATCTAAATACTATAATGAGAACCAAACAATTGTTGGATTTAACCTCATTTAAAAATGACAAAAAATGTGCTTTATGGTTCAAAGATATAAGCAGATGCTTTAACACTGTTTTGCAGATGGTGCTTATTGAAAGGCTAAATATTGCATCATCACTAAAGTTCAGCTGAAGTACTGCTGTGTGTTTTCCTGTGATGATGTATGTGATTCATTCCTCCTGTTACAGCTACTTTCTGGATCAACCCACAGTTTAAAGTTCGACTAAATGAAATTGATGATCAGAACCAAGGCGAAAAAGGGTGCAGCCTTCTAGTTGCTCTAATGCAGAAAGATCGTCGTAAACAAAGACGTTTGGGACAGGACATGGAAACCATTGGCTATGCCATTTATGAGGTATGCAATTCATATATGGTAGAAATGTACAAAGTTATTTGCTGAATGTTTATTTTAAACTAATGGGAAAGGAGCAGAGTAGATGCGGTCACAGTTGATGCACGTCACTTAGTGGGCAGTTTGAGGGCACTCCTCGTTCCTTTTCAAGAATAAAGGAATAGTTATGGACGTTGTCCAATGTTGCTTCATTGCAAGGAACGTTTTTACTATGTAATTTGCTATTGTTTTCTGGCAATCGAGTTCATTTAGTACACATCTTAAGGTTAAGGAAAATTCTGTGAAAGTACTAAGCAGGCATTTTTCATTGCAGAAAATTTGCTTTTATTTTAGTGTTACAAAATGCATTCTACAGCCAATTCAGTGGCTGTAATGAAATACTCATCACGGAGATGAAACATTGCATTACTGACTTTGCTGGCATTTTCATATGGCTTGTGCATGACTGTGTGAATATTTTTTCCTGATTCTATAATCAGGCATGTTTGGAAAACATTTTGGTGAACTTTTGGGCTGACAGTACATGGATTTTATTTTTGATAAGACTTTATGGAAGAGTATTTAGGTGGCCTGTTGCTCTTAATTAGTATTTTACAGTCCATTTTGGAGTTCTTCCCAATATACTGCTTTAAACTTAGTTGATACCAGAGCTGAAAAAATAAGTG
Organism: Protopterus annectens; assembly: GCF_019279795.1. NCBI lineage: Eukaryota > Metazoa > Chordata > Ceratodontiformes > Protopteridae > Protopterus > Protopterus annectens. Next base: position 417,918,705 of record NC_056738.1, on the reverse strand, counting down.
CTGTTGGAATAGATTGGCTGACAACAGCATTAATAACTTGTCTATCTGAATGCAGCTTCAGTATGCTTGTTTTAAGAGTGCTACTGTTTTTCAACATTTTTTTCTTTTGTTTCTATGACCGTCACATCCACTACTAGCCTACATCAACGGTATAAATGAAAGAGACTGCTGAGCTGAAGTGGATTATGTAAAGTAACTAATTATTAGAATAAGTAGGCATGACTTTTTCCTTAAAATTAGTGGTGGCCAGTTCATTCCCTTCTCTTTCTCAGTGACCAAGTACACCAGTTGAGGTCATTGAGGGCTATGGATTGATTGTAGCTGTCATTTGGTGGAGATCAGGGAGTGAGTGTACAACTCCCTCACTTGTGGTCACCAATGAATATGCTGTCATAATGGGGTCTGAAAAACAAACTTAGTGCATATGTGTGTCTGTGTGGGTGGTGTGCTTAAATTCCCACATGCACACATGCACACACACACACACACACACACACACACACACCTGTATCAAGCTGTAGTTCTGTGGAGTGCTTAATTGCAAGAACATTTATTGCAACTCTTTTATACAATTTGTTCTCCACCAAGTCTCTCCTATACAGCAGTTGGTACAGAGTGTTGAACCTTTTCCCTGCCTCCCACCCTCATCCGTCAATGGCAGATCTTGTATCTGCCCCTTACACCCATTCAGCTAAGCTTACTAAATGAACCAAGTTGCAAGGCGTGCAGTTGCAGCTTTTTTGCTCCTATCGGGTTGGTTTAGGTCCTTGTTTTAGCATTGTAATATTCCACAGTTGGCAGTAGGCTGGATTTTGTCTGAGGTATCAATGACCTTGGAGCGATTATAGTATCATAGGAGTTACAAGGCAACTGAACAGCAAGGCCATTTCCACCTTGCCTGTCTTTTCAAGGAGGGCCACACCAGTCCTACTCATTCATGCTAATTGAATAGCTGGCACTAAAAGGCAGTGGTGAGAGCACCATGTTTCAAAAAATGACACTCAGAAAAACACCGTCTGACTTTAGACAATGTTACAGCAGCCATGCAGCAATCTTTAATTGGCTGGATTACTGTACTAGCCTTTGTAGTACTGATGTTGAGGTACAGAACTTTACAGTTATCCTGATAACTGGCCTTTCAAAGTGTAATCATGTAAGGTCAGTTCCTCAACATGTGCACTGCAGTCAGTGATGCAGTATGTGCACTGCGGTCAGTGATGCAATATGTGCACTGCGGTCAGTGATGCAGTATGTGCACTGCGGTCAGTGATGCAGTATGTGCACTGCGGTCAGTGATGCAGTATGTGCACTGCGGTCAGTGAGGCAGCATGTGCACTGCCTGACATTCAGTTGGAGGGTCCCTTACCTGTTTTATCAGACACATTAAGTTAGGAAAAAGAAGAGCATAGAAAGTGCAGATGGCAACATAGAGATTAATGTGAAAAGAGGGGGAGAGAGAGAGATATAAGCAAACTACTAGGATTTGTGGAAAGAAGACTAAAAAGAAAACTTTTGAAAGAATAATTATTTCAGTTTGTAATGTATGGGCTCAAGAGGAATGATAAAGTATGGAACAAACCAGATACGCATAGTGTCAATTTTACCATTATCTACAGTGTCTCATTTAACAGGGAAAATTAACATATCTGTCACAGGTGATAACATATGTGGGAGGGTGGTAGTTTGCTAACAGGATGTAGACTAGCAGGGAAGGGATAATACATGAAATAGATATGTGATATTAAAATTATATGCCCAGGTTAATAAAAAATAATAATAAAAGAGGAAGAGTGGGGGATACACAGATGGACCAGCATGAAAGAAGCATTGTAGGTTGGATACGAAGAGGAGTTGAGAGCTGTTTCTGAAGTGCTCAGGATGTGGGTCAGCTGTCATGCTCAAAAATCTTTGAGTGACAGATGATGTGGGATCTGTAGGAGAAAGGCAGATCTTTTAAGAGGAGGAAATGGTGAGAGTTGGATACGATAGTGGATTGGCTACTCAAGTAAAGGAGGAGAAGAATGTGATTAGAGAGGAGAAGGCAAGAGGGACAGTAGAGAGGGTGGAAAAGGTGGGGGGAGAAAGGCAAATGCAGCTACAGTCTACTCAGTGGAACAACATCTTGCAGCTACTCACCCTGTGTGCTAGGTGACTCAGTGAGAGGAGTTATGGAGCTTTAATGGGATTTGGAATCAAGATAACTATGCATGACTTTGAAGTGCATTATAGCAGAGTAACTGCCAGACTGAGCAGAGGGGGCTGCTCATTTACAGGCATGTTTTATGAATATTGCTCTACATTTATTTAATTAGTAAATACCATCTACCATTACAGTCAACCATAATAACTTTGCCAGCCAACCAATGTTAAAACATTTCTTCTCAATACCTTTAAGAGCCTTGTTCCGCGGTGGTGGTGCTGCGATAGCGTTGTCGCCTCACAGTAAGACGCTGTCCGGTTCGATTCTCAGCTAGAGCGTCTTCTGCATGGAGACATGTGTGAATGGGCGTACCTTCGTTGAAGGTTGTGCTTCAGGCCTGGCAAGCCGGTATGTAAAAAAAAAAAAAAAAAAATCAACTGCCAATCATTAGTGGACTGGAGTTCCGCTGTAGCGACCCCTAACCGGGAAAAGCCAAAAGACACAAACAAACAAAAACCTTTATGAGCCTTGTGTCCTACTTATAATGACATATCTGAACTTCTGAATCGCAACTCTACCCCCTAGCTGCTATTACTACCATGTTACATTTTAGACATATGACAAGTCAGTCAGTCACTAAACAGCCTTAACACTACGGTAAGGATCAAGATTCTGTAGACTTCATCCATCCTTCATCAAAACGACGTCTACCTACAAAGCCAAACCTCTCACACATTCAATTTATTTCTATCCTTTACATTTTCTCTGACTCATTCAAGCATGCAGCTAAAATCCCACTCTCCAAAGTCTCTGTTCTTGAGGACTACAAAAACTGTTGACCCATTCCCAATGTGTGCCCTATTACAGTGATCTTTGAAAAAATAATTTACAAATAGCTCTTTAATCACATAAATCACTACATCCTTCTCTGAATTAAACAACATGGAGTTCATGTTGATTTCAGTACCATGCTTGCCCTGTACACAGCTACAGACTCCCATTTTCAATAATACAAATGATAGCTTCCTTCCTGGGAGTCTTTTTATTGACATGACCAGATTTTTTGAAATGGTAAACCATGTGTTATTTCGGAAATGTGGTGAAACTTAACTTTGGCAGTAACACATTGCAGTGGCTTAAAAACAGAACCTCTCATGTGTACCACCACAGTAGGCTATCAGAACCTGGTATATTTAATTATAGTATTCCGCAGGACTGTATCCTAGGGCTATGATTTAACAAATGATTTTCCCAATCTCCTGCTACAGGGCTAGCCACCTGGTGGTGAAAACCTTGGCTTTAGATGATTGTCACTGTTGAAGCAACACCTCCACCCCATGTGCAAAAAATGGGAAAAGGGGTTGTGGGTGGGTGAGTGGGTGGATGGATGGATTCATTCCACAATCTCACACTAATTACGTATGCTGTTGGCTTCTTATTGCTTGAATCTAGCACAGATATTCCAGATTTCTAATGTTAAGTTCAAACTAGCTTTATTGCACCCTGTAATTGGGCCTACACAAGCAGACTTGTGGTCAATCCAACTGAATCAAACACAGTGGTCTTTGGTGCTAGGCAGGGGCTGCATGGAGTACTCCCATTATTAATAGTAAATGCTAGTGTCAGTGCCACCTCAAATGTTTCTGAGCAAAGACACCTTGACTTAACTTTTGATCCAGTCTTATCTTTTACCCCGCACACTGGGTCAGTTTAAGTAATGGTACAGAATTGTCCATCTTCTCTCTCCTTTTGCTTATTTTGTAGCCAAGAATGTGCTTGTACACAGATTGGAGTATGGGGCACCCTTGTCTGACCACACATTCCTGTTCTAATACCCATAAACTGCAGACTGCAGAAAATATTTGCAGACTGTGTTTCTTGCAGATTCTAGTATTCCTCACTGCAGCCTCCTAACTGGCGCCAACTGGCTCCCTGCAAATTACATAGCTACACTTCTTTTTAATGTCCTAAATGAAACCTACTGCCCATCTCTAAGGTCTAAACTTCAAACTGGACATCAAAACTGCTCACTTAAGTATTAGTGACTCCTCAGGATTATCCCTGTCAACCCTCCAATTTGGTACTTCAGTAAGGGAGATGGCCTTTTCAAACTTGACCCCTTCAACTGGAATTGGTTACCACTAGAGATGAGATGACAGGAGGCAGCGGAAAAGTTCAAGTCCAAAGTCAAGGACCATCACAAGTGAAGCTGCCTGCATTTGAACAGTACTGCAGACATGCTACCATTAACATTGCTACCCTTTACAGTGCCTATGCAGTTGATTGCAAAATTGTATGGATCTTTTACCATAACCTTGTCACGTGAAGCGGCGCACTTTTATTGTACCTCTGACATTATCTAATGTAGCTATTTATGTATCTCCATATGAATAGTTCACTCTTCTCTCTGTAGCATAGTAATTGTTTTTTCTTGTTACTTCATGGCTCAGGTATTGGCTGCAAGACATCTGTGAAGTAGCCCATATATGTACCTGGTTATCATAAAATGCAGAGGTGCATGGATGGATGGTTTGAGGGATAATTATGTTTGAATACCTCTATATACAAGACTTTGTCTACATATTTTACTGGTAGTAACAAGTTGCTGACATTTGCATAATATGGATGTGCTCCTTTACTGCTAACTAAAAACATCTGAACTTATGATCACCTGCTAAGTTTGCACAATTTGAACATTCACTTGGTCTTTATTGTTTAAACTTCTGCAGTAAATGCTTCTGGCACTCATGTGGCTCTGTAAAGGTGGAAATGATTTCTCTGCCCATGGCAGGTGGTCTCCCAACACACAGAGCTTCCCTTATATCATGGCAGTAAAAACTGGAAGATTTTTTTGTGTTTATAATGGATCCAGTTAGAGTTCTACATGAACCAGAGTGACATTGATGTATTGAACATCTTATTGCCACACTTTTGCATTGGCTTTTCCTTCTTTATAGGCTAACAAGTATACTAGGTTTACGTTCTCAAAAAATGTTAGTTTAGTACTTTGACATGCAAGCCTGCCACAGTGGATTTACTAATACAGAGTCAACACCACAGGTTTGCATTCTTCCTCTCCCTGTTTCAGATAACTGTGTTTTTCTAGTTTCCATGAAGTGCATTGTTTTTTGGGGAGGGTCACATCTCAAACCACATTCAAGAAGACAGGATAAATAGTTTAGTGGTATGTTAACAGGTTGTTTAATTTAATTGCCAGACACTTTTTTATAAAGCAGTGTGACTTATAGTCAAAATAACAGGGGCATACTTCTAGGACATGTAACTCAAACTGCATTAAAAAATTGGCAGGAGAATGGTATTTAATGAAGGGAAAACAAGAGAAGGATACTGGAAGAGGAACCATGTTTCATGCACCCAAGCATTTACACTTCTAAAAAAAATTCAGATTAAAAAGGCCTTACTTTTAATTAAATAGTTTTAGGGAAATCAATCCGTACCTTTTTCTTTTTAAAATCATATTTTCTTGAATGATTTGTGTTTCAATAAAAGAACTGCTGGTTGTGGTAGGTTTGAAATGTGCTTATCGTAAACTGTTATCCTTCCTGCTTCTCATCTCCAAACTACAGTCAAAAAACGCACCTTAGAACCTCAGATACCACTCTTTAACTCCTTCTGTAAACACCCCAAGCTAAATTACATTGCAATGACCATTCTTTCACCAAAGTTCTGGGCATTCGCCTTCTCAAAGCTTAAGGAACTGTCTACCTTCTCCAGAGCTTAAATCAAAAAGAATAGCTTCTAATCTGAAGATTCTTGCTTCACTGCTGGCCACATCACCTAAACACTTTCTCAGAACCTACAGGCATTCTCACTCTTCCTGTTTTATACAAATTGTTTCTTGTAACAAAGTTTATTACTTGACAGATTGTTATGGCCACACTATTGGAAGTACTTTACTCATTGTACTTTTTTCTTCAGTGCTGTAACTACTGCTTGTATAAATTTCTCATCTGCATCAAATTTTTTTAATTGTGAGTTCCTCTTCTCCAAAGATTTTTACTGGGGCTGTGTCTGCAAATGATCATTTTTTATCAGTGTACTACCCCAGTAAACAAATATAAATAAAAGTAAATCAAATAAAATAAACACTAATTGCTTATCAGAAGCTTTTTTGTAGTATATTTCGTATTTATAGGTTCCTAGGTATACACTTCGATAATGACCACAGGGGCCTTTGTAACTCTAGCCATGCATCCCAAATGTATCCAACAAGTTTTGGTATCCTAGAGGTTACTTTAGGGAGTATATGTAAGCTAGGGCATGTGTGGTCAAGCATTTGCAGGCTGCCTCTGTCCATTAAAGACATGGGTGACAGACCAGGGATGAATTTTCAGTTTCCTGTCCACTGGTGCTTGTATAAATTGGCTCACTAGAAGGACACATGCTGTCAAAGTGGTGACTTCACCTCTAGCAAAAGACCAGTCACCAGTGGCTTACCACAGGGTTCTGTGCTAGGCCCCTTCCTGTTCAGAATTTATTTGTCAGAAGTTTGGGTAAACTTGGACGGCCTGTGGCTGACAGAGTTCGCTGATTATTGCAAATTGGGAGCAGTCATTGAGTCCCCCAAGTATGTTAATTTACTGCAGACAGAGTTAATGCAGAAAAACAATATATTTCAAAGCCACAGATTAAAGCTAAATGCAAAAAGATGCATTACTATTGCCTTTGGGAAAGCTGACATCCCTGCTAACTACATTATAGACAGTACCCCCCCCCCCCCCCAATGTAGACCCAGTGGCATGAGATTTGGGTATTCAGGTTGATAGCAACATAAACTTTGACCACCACCTACCTACAGTAGTAAGAAAATCCTATGTGGCACATGTTATGCATAAAGGCATCACATCTAGATCTAAGGATGTTCTAATTTATTATACTCGGCCCTCATCTAACCAGTAATTGTGTACAATGCTCCCTTTTGCTTGTACCTCACCAGATACCTGAAACAATTGGCTAGACCACAGAGGCTTCTCACCAAGAAATTACAGGGTACACAAAACAAGTCTTACACAAAAAGACTAAGTCCCGTCACTGTATTCTCTCACCTACAGGTTGCTAAGGGATGACGTGCGCCTAGTTTACAGGGCAGTCAATGACCCGTCCCTGATGGAAATGCTACACATTTGTAAATCAAACTTCAGGAGGGTCACTTGCACCTGGGATCTTAATCTAGCCTCTGACATGAATAGGTCATGCTGGAGAGAAAGATGCATCTCCCAGAGACTGCCACATCTCTGGAACAAGCTTCCAATTCATGTGAAACAGATGAATGGATGTGTGACTGCAAATTCAATCCTGGGGTGGTGCCCATGTTCCTCCTGGACAGAGGAAGTCAGTATTAGTACCATAGACCCTTACCTCTGCAAACTTCACTCACCTAACAGCTGACAATTGGGACAACTCTGGATAAATATGACTAGGCTTGTAAGGGCTCTAACGCTATTAGCATAGTAACCTCCTATGAACCTGTGAATTTATGTTCCAGATTACCCTTACTGAATAAGGTTAGAGAAGGACTCTGATTCACATGGATGAGAATCCTGTTTTCTGTGGGCTGTATTTTCCTGGATTTGTTTTTATAATGTTGAAGTTTAGGAAAAAAAAAGTTAGAAATTGTAGGATTGCTGTTTTGATGAAATGTGAAATTTGGCATTTATTGAAGAAATGCAATTAATTTCACACATGATTCTTTGCAGATATGTTTCCACAGCATAATTGAAGTGACAGTGATGTATTACAATAGTCATTAGAACCGAATAAACCATTACTAGAAAATGACATAGCACCATGACAGAGAGCAGAGTTTGGAACGGGCACTCTGAATTTTTTTGCTACATATGTGCATGTATGAAATTGTCTTGCCTGTACATAAGTTATTTCTATTCTCGTATAAAGGAAGAGATATCATGTTGTCATTGGGAATAATAATCATTGCATTGTAGTTTTGCAGTGCAGTTTTTTCAATTAGTGAATGCGTATTTGTACTTTAATGTCTTCCTTTTCTTTCCCTTTAGGTCCCTCGAGAGGTATGCTCAACCTGTTCTGCATCTCAAGTTGAACAAAGTCAATGTCATAACAGTCTAACCTGAAGGCAAAGCAGCAAGAGGAGAAAGAGCTGTATCTGCATGTGTATTAATGCAAAGAGTTAAAAATATAACTATTGAAGATGGCCACAATCTAGTGCAAATAAATATGATCATGATTAGTAAAAAATAAGTGGACTGAACACTAAAAAAAAATGTGGATGAAGTACAGTTAGCTCCATGTATGGGAGGGGGATGTAGCCCTGAGTTTGACTCAGATGACCTGTGATTCATTAGCTGCCCAAGAGTTAAATGAGCTGACTGGGGGTGGGGGCAGAAGAGAAATGAAGAGGCTGAGTCCATTTTTGTCCTCATGGATAGAAGGGAAGGGGCACTTGCCTTGGAAAGTACACTGCATGAAAGATTCTTGATGAAGGCAAGAAAGTCAACAGATTTTTTTTTTTTTTGGGTAGTGGCATTTGTAGAGTTGTCACTTGTGTGAGTGAATAATGGTTCCGTGCAACATGCATTGTATGCCAAACCCCAAAAGTGGCAACTAGGCATACTTGGAGAAGTATGATTAAAGTAGACCCCCCCCCCACCATGAATGACAGCACTACTATGAGTACTCCCGCCATATAAAGGAAATGAATGGCTTGTAGGGCTCCCTGTGGACAGAAAAATCAGTGGAGTGACCCAGAGGTGGTTCTTGAAGGTCAGGTGAGGGGTCTGGAGAAAAAAAATGGGCCTAAAGCAATCATTTATAAAGGTAAGCTGAATACAAGTGTGATAGTGTGATAATCGGCATATATTAACCTGCAGAGTATGAACTTGTTGGATGCTTGTGGTTAATTTTATGTACATTTGATGACTGTTACATAACTCGTGAGGAAAGCAGAAGATAGGAGAGAAGGAATTTAGCTGTCAAATGTGAATTAAAGTCTTGGCAAAACTAGACAGATGTCTTGTACCTGGAAAATGCTTTCTATGTCATTGTTTCTCAAATGGCAAGGTTTTCCTGCCTGGGAAAGGCCCAGGCCTGTTTCAAAGGCAGCTGATTAATGTCTGAATGTGTTGTAAATTTAAACATTCAACTGTTCTGTTTGTAGGGATCCAGGATAAATGCAGAAAGTTAATAGTCATTGATTGTATATGTGATTGCAAATCATTAGTAAAAGAATGTTGTACTAAGCTAAATCTAACTTATTTCAAATGTGTATGTATTCTTTATATTGCTTCTGTACAGTGCAGCATATACATTTTGTATGGTGAGGCCCAAAATGCATGTTTTGATATATAGGAAAGGGTTAGGAATGCTTCTGAGATTTGAGAGTAATAGTGTGTCTATGAGACTTGCTGGGATATTCCCTTGGGGTATGCATTGCAAAAAAAATGAATGAACGAGTAAATGTGGTAAAAACTGACTTTAGAGCCTTTCAAATTTATTTGTATCTTGTACTGCATACCATGGTGTTGAAAGTAAATGGTACTGGCTGGCACAGTGACTGAAAGTGGTTTGCTGTGAGGTAGTTCTTGTTTCATGTTCAACATGAAGTAAATAGGGATGAAAGGCCGTTGGGAATCTCTGGTGAGGACACAGCACCCGTTTTCTGCTCTATGGTCTATGTAAAATATGGGCATTTTAGATTGTCATGGCAATGGTGATGCAAAGATGTGCTTCTGCTGTAGCATGAGTTATGTACTTTGCAGTTATACCTGGAAAAAAAAGCCCATGTGTATATCAACATTAGCTACATAGCAAAAAAGGGATGGAACTGAGGGTATTTGTTATGGAACTAAGGATGTTTGTTTTTTTTTCTTTGACAAGAAGGAAGGAAACTGGTTTCTGTTTAGTGTTTGGAATCATGGAGTGGTGTGATAAAGTAATCTCTTTGTATTATAAAGCAGTCTCAGTGAGTGATGTACATAAAAATTAATACTTTGACAACAAAGGTTGACAGATTTTATATATATATATATATATATATATATATATATATATATATATATATTTATATATATATATATATATATATATAAAATATGGGTCCACTATGTAATCCCGAAATACTGAAATCCAATTTCAGTATTTCAAATTATAGCCGAAAATAAGTTATGTTCTTACCATAACGTTCCATGTTAGTTGTCTTCTTCGCCTTCTTTCTTGCTGGATGGGTTCGGGCGATCCTCGGCTCCATTCGCCACTCTAAAAAGCTTCGAGTTGGTTCCACCGGCTTGAGGCTCCCCTTATATCCCACAATGCTAGGCGGTAATACCTCAGATCTCGTTTGTAAGCTAGGCCCAGCCAGGAAGAAAACCAGAAACACTGGAAAGGGGGAAACCCACCTCTATAAAATGGCAGAAGGAAGGTGACCTAAAACCTGATGAAGGAATATATACATAGTACAGTATATACATATATATAAATAGAGATGGTAGGAAGAAAAGGTCACAATCAAACTCCTCTAGGTCTGTCCAGGCTAGGGGGAAGGAGCGTGGGACGCAAGAAAGAAGGCGAGAAGAAGACAACTAACATGGAGCGTTATGGTAAGAACATAACTTCTATATGTTAAGTTGTCCATCTCGCCTTCATTCTTGCTGGATGGGACCGTCCTAGCACCTTGTCCCGGATGGCCTATCGGAACAGACTCTTGAGTACAGTGGAACCAAAATTAGCTCTGTGTCTAGAAGCTAAGTCCAACTTATAATGAGAAATGAAAGTGTGAGGAGTAGCCCATGTAGCTGCCACACAAATCGTATCAATAGGCAGCCTGTCTTGGAAAGCTATAGAAGTAGCCAAAGCTCTAGTTGAATGAGCCTTAGGTTTGTTTGGTAACTTTTGATGCCTAATCTCATACACAAAAGAAATCAAGGATGTAAGCCATCTGGAGTGATACTTTCGAAACTGAAGGCCCTTTCTGCCTTCTGCATAAGAAACAAACAGTTGGTCAGCCTTTCTGGTCTGTTTGGTCCTATCCAAATAATACCTCAATTGTCGATGAACATCTAGCCAATGTAATTTTTGTTCAGACCTGTTAGAATAGTTAGGAAAAAACACAGAAAGGTCAATGTTTTGATTTAGGTTTGCCTGAGAGGCTACTTTGGGTAAGAAGGATGGATTGGTCCGTGGGATACCCTATCCTTATGAAACAAAAGATAAGGATCGAGCTGCAGAGTGCATGAAGCTCCGAGACTCTTCTAGCTAAAAAATGCTCCCG